>NC_045543.1:127095317-127275317 GCF_009769535.1 Thamnophis elegans | reverse complement strand
TATCAGGTATTTCCATCGGGATGCTCTGAGAAAGAGCTCCGTGGTTGTTCAATTTCACATCATAATCATAAAAAAGGCTCATCCTAAAAAGAAGGCTGATTTACTTCTGTCTCAATAGTGGCTCATTCAAAATTGTAAAGAAACTACTCTTTTCTTTGAAAAGCTGCAACACCATGAAGGTGTAGATAATCTCTTTCATAGAAACTCTTACTTCACCCCACCTCCTGAATTCAATTGCCTCAGATAGTCCTTCAAAGAGGAAAATGGCTTAATAGTTCCTTCCTCTTTGACAGTAGTCAGATTTTCCTTTTTCATTTTTAGGCCTATCAGCAGCAAAAGGTAGAATTAATTAAAAGCATGGATGGGATGAAAAAAAAATATTATGTATCTTTTTGGCAGAGAGTGAGGTGGGGACCATAGGGCATAACAAGTAAATGTTCTATCTCTTTGTTCTGAGCATTTTAGGTCAATGGAAGATAAATGATAGTGAATTATCTGCATAATGCTTTTGAGAGACTGGGAAGTAAAATGGAAGCATAGTTAATTGCAGGAACTAAGAATCCAAAGTTCTACTATTGAACCACCATTCAGCTTTCCTTTATTGGCTTCCATTTCATCCTTTACTGATAAAGCATGATGTGTTATAGCAGGGGTTTCAAACTCAAGGCCTGGGGGCTGGATCCGGCCCATGGGGTGCTTAGATCTGGGCTGCGGGGCTGCCTTGGAAACAGCAAGGGACTGGCCCATGGTGCCTCCACACACAGCCCTCCCGAGCTCTGTTTTCACTGGCAGAGGGTCGCAAGGAGGCCATTGCAGTAAAAAATTGCAGTATGGGAGCCTGTTTTCTCTGGAAGAGCACTTGAGCTACCACAGGCGCTCCCAACACTCGTGCCATCGAGCTGGCCAGACCCAACCTGGCCACGCCCATTCCGGACCCCTAAGGTCAAACACAATCCTGATGCAGCCCTCAATGAAATCGAGTTTGGCACCCCTATGCCATAGTTTTGCCCAACCCAGACTACAGAATTGTGTATCCTCTGTATACTGAGATAGCTTAGCCTGAATTACTGGATTTCATTTTATGACTTCGTGTCACTGCTAAAGAGCAGGGTTCCACAGCATGAAAACTCACAAGATCAAAAGCCATCAGATAATTTCACTTGACACTGAGGAGTTACCCCATGAAACTGATGTTTTGCTGTTGTTTTGTTTTGCTGCCATGAGCTCTGCTTATGCTTTTTCAGCAAATATGGATTACCTGTGTCTATACATTGTAAATTTTATGCAGAAATGTTCCAATAATCACAGAACAAATTATCTTGGCATATTGAACAAGGAAGAAGTTATTCAACTCAATCAAAAAAGAAAATCAAGCAGGAACCTGTGTTCTTTCACAGATATATATTCATGAATATAGTATTGCATGTTTATATATTGATAATTATGTAACGCCACTGAGTGAAGTCTTTAAAGGCATGCATCCTTTTTTATATACTAAACAAATGTAAGATTTTTACCATGCAGACTATTCAGGATGAGGATTGCATAAACCCATACTTTTTTCACCAATAGTGAACTCACTTAACAAACTTTGCATTCTAATTTTGCTCAACTTCTTTTCACTATGAACGGTATTGACTCACTGTTTATAGCAGTTCAAAGGTTCTCTCCATTATTCCTAAATGATAATGAAGCCAATATATTCCTCTTTTATGGGAGTCTACCTGACAGATTACCAGTCTCTTAGAAATGTGACAGGGAAGTAGTTTTTAGCCAAATGGATCTCATATTGGTGGGAAGTCAGTGCTTCAATGAAGGATCACATTTCCTTGACGGCTCATCAAGATAGAACCCTTCCTTTTTATTTATTTATTTATTGCCCCCCAAGAATTCAACTCCTCTTTCAAGTGTAGTTTTAAGTCCTTGAGCCTTGAAACTTTTCAGAGTATGAACATGCAAGGTGGGAAGCCAGATGATCATGGCTGCCCTATTTAGGTGTTTTCATCAAATGGATATTCCACTATAGTGCAAGATGTGTGGAATCACTCAGAGAGACAACCTATTTTTTGTCAATTAAGAGCAACATGGCTTTTGAACATTGATGAAGAGTTTCAGTCATCCAGAGTTGTCTGAAAGAAGCCACTGAAGAAGCTCTTTGGATAAGCAGTAAAGTGTTTCAAACAATAACAACAACAACAATGGAAGTCCAATTGCCCTGACTCAACTCCTAGAGACACAGCTTTGAGTGCAGTCACATGCCATCAGAACAAAATCTAAGTGTCTTTCCTACAGAGCATCCCCAGTTGAGACCAAAAAGTCAAAGCGGTGGGGGCTTTAGGACCGAAGAGCTGCCCTTTTTAATGTGCATGAATATGTGGCACATGTTAAAAAAAGGGATGGACCTTTTAAGTGTGTAGTGGCATCTAATAACTTGAGTTTAATCCTATGCTTATATTTAATAAACATAGGATTAGTCTCCAGTTATACACACCTCTAATAGCTTCCTCTTTCTGTCACATTAAAAAAATACAACCTGGTCATAACTTTTAATGGTCTCTAGAGGCTCTCCCCCATCTTTTAAGTATGACATATAGCCCTAAGCTGAGCCCAACAAATTTCTAGCCTAGCCTAACAACCTAGATATCCTGGATTGGCCATCCAAAAGTCTACATTCTGAACTTACTCAGAATTCCTAGTTAATTATTCAGTAACACAATGAAGTGCTACAACTGCACAGTGGGAGAAGTTTCTAACTTCCTATTGATGGAAACACTGACCGATGGGGTATAGACAGCTGTTTGTAGAGAACCTTATTCTCTTTGAATGTGTACTCATTTCAGTGACTTTTTTATTTTCAAAGGATAAATAAATATATATTCTTTAATATCAGCATAGATGAGGGATCTCTACATATGTTCTGCCTGCAGGACTCTCTCAAGGAGAGAAGCAAGGTAGAACTCAAAGAGAGAAGCAACTTAGAACTGAGGAGAACTTTCCTGACAGTTAGAACAATTAACCAGTGGAACAGCTTGCCTCCAGAAGTTGTGAACTCTCCAACACTGTGCTCTGACCTAGGCTTCCCAAGAGCATGTAGCAAACTCTTTATCCCGCCAAAAACCCTCTTATTAATTTACTGTGAATTCTGCTCATTCACATCCAGCAAAGTCTTTCAAGGCAGGATTTACAGTCACAGACCTTATCTGGCTTGGAGACCTGACAGGTCTTTATCTGAAAAACTTGGCAAGGAGTCTCGGAGAGTCACAAACCAATTAAGCGAACTAATTGTCTCCTGCAAACTCCACTCCCCTTTTGCTCCTCTTTTATTTCATCTGGGGGGGGGGGATTCATCGTCCACCTGCGGCCTTACTCGCAACTCGACCCATGTGCTTTAGCTGTTCCATTTATCTGGCAACTCTGCACATGCGCACACTGGGAACAAGAGCCAGCTGTTCATCTGCCTCACTGATATCTGACTCTGAAAGCAGCTATGTTATGCATATGGCTCTGGCCCCCTCTCTGCCTCTGATACAGAGACTTTATCAGAGCCTTCCTCAGACTCCAGGACTGGTCCATGTTCTTCCCCAACCTCCTCACTGTCCGAATCTCCTGCCAGCTCTGTTGGCTGCTGGAAGGCTACAACACACTGGAAGTTTTTAAGAAGATGTTGGAAAGCCATTTGTCTGAAATGGTATAGGGTTTCCTGCCTGAGCAGGGGGTTGGACTAGAAGATCTCCAAGGTCCCTTCCAACTCTGTTATTCTCTTCTATTCTCTTCTATTCTATACTACTTGTGCCATCACCTGTCCATTTGGGGATTTGTTAAAAATGGGGTTTGCCAGCAATTGGATATGCAAAGCACAAACACTGCGACTGAGCTGGGCATTATCGCACTGGCATTGTAGCAAGGTCAGTCAGGAAGAGTCACTTTTTGTCACTGGTGTGGCCAGATTCATGTGGATTGCATATAGGGGTGGGCTTCAAAAATTTCAGCAACGGGTTCTCTGCTTAGCTGCTGGGTGGGCATGGCCATGGTGGGCATGGCCTAGTTGGCCTCCTGCACCATGGTGGAGAGGACGCTTTTGCCTTCACCAGGATCCAGAGGCTTTCCTCGAGCCTCTGGGAGGGTGAAAACTGCCTTCCCGAGCTTCGTAGGCCTTCCAGGTCTGGACTGAAGATGAGGCGACAGACTAGCTGAGGTAAAAGAAACAGCTTTATTGCAACAGATAACTCTCAAGGTAACTACAAAACAATTCAGCATCCTTCTCAGCTTGACAGCTATTTATACGGGAGCTGTCAAGCAGAGCAGCCAATGGTAACAGTGTAAAAAGCCCACTTCCAGCCTGGCGCGTCTTAGCCAATAGGCGCGAGCCTCTGGTTGCCGGGTTGTCAGTTGTATGTTGAGGACTTGCAGCTGGTCATAAGTCGAGGACTTAAGACCAGTCACAAGTTGAGGACATTACATTTTTTCCCCTCCCCAAGCCTCCGCACAGGTCTTACATTTACCTCGCATCCAAAATTGGCTATGTGGAGACTCCTGGGAGAGGTGTGGCAGGGTGGCAGGAGTGTGGTGTGGTGTGGTGGGCAGGGCCAGCCAGGAGTGAGATTTGGAGGTTCTCCAAACTGGCCATAATGTTAGCTACGGGTTCTCCCGAAACCTAAGCGAACCAGTAGCAGCCCATCCCTGATTCTATGTAAGTTTACAGCATAATAGTATCTTCCTCTTTTTTTCTCCCACTCTCACTTCCTCTCTTTTTCTATTTTTCCAAATCAGCTCCAATGAAAGAACGTAATTTTCCAGTACTTCCAAAAATTGAGCTTAAAAAAAATCTTTTAACTAAATTTTCCATTAGAAATGCACGAAGTAGCATTCATGACACATTCTCAGTATAAAGAAAGACAGGACATCAGGGGTGGCATCTATTATGTAACTAAATTATGACTGATTCACCTATTAGATCTGAACTCAGCTGCATCGTAAAATATGTGTTTGTCCTGAGTAGTTAATCAGGCAATATGAATCAAATTAATTTCCCCAACTTCCTCTCTATCTCGCTCTGTCTTCGCTCATATTAATTTCATTCATATTGAAGTAATTCTGTCATGGAGGCTGCTGGCAGCGGGTGGGTTTAAATTATCATTTTGTTTTGCTGGTTCTGTGGCAGTAAATCTAGATGAAGCAATGAGAGATTCCATTTATGTTCTGAAGCATCTGATGCAGATGTGGTATTCAGTCAGTTCTGAGAACCGGTAGTGGAAATTTTGAGTAGTTCGGAGAATTGGCAAATAGACTGGCCCCAGCCCTGCCCAGACCGACATAACGCATGGGCACTGCACATGTACACTCACATTTATGCTCACAGAAGCGTGCTTATATTTGCAAATTAGAAGGGAAGGGAAGTGAATCCCACTGCTGATATACATATACATATACACATACACCAGGGGTGGGTTCCTGCCAGTTCTAACCTCTTCTATAGAAGAGGTTCCACAAATCTACAGTGCTGTTTAGAACCGGTTCCAGCTCCCTCCCCCCGCCTGTCTGCACATCTTCAAGATGAAGAGCAAGAGGAGGAATCCTGGGAATTGAAGTCCACAAGTCTTAAAGCTGTCAAGTTTGAACACCCCTGGGAGTTTTTTTTTCCTAAGGGGTGGAAGGGTCTTGTAACTTGACAGCTATAAGACTTGCGTGCTTCAAATGCTAGTTTCTGAGCCAATATTTTGGTTGCTAAGCAAGAGCGTTGTTAAGTGAGTTTCACCACATTTTACAAGTTGGCCATGCCCACCCAGTCACATGACTGCCATGCCACTCCCACCTGGTCACATGGCCGGCAAGCCACTCCCACCCAGTCACATGGCCATCAAGCCACTCCCACAAAGCAGGCCACAACTACAGAAGAGGTTCTAAAAAATTTTGAAACCCACCACTGACATATACATAGACATACACACACATATATAATTATCTTTTCAAAACCTCTAAAATGGCCAATATAGCCATTCAAAAGAGCCCAGCAGTACTGTAAGTTTGTCAGACTTTTAAAAACTAAACAAGAATTGCCATATATATATATACATACATACACACACATATACATATACATCCAGATAATCCTTGACTTACAACCACAATTAGAATGAGAATTTCTGCTGTTAAAGCCGTCCTTAAGCGAGTTGTCTGATTTTTCAACCTTTTTCAAGCTTAACAACCATGGTCACTGCAGATAAGTGAATCACATGATCATTAAGCACATTCTCCCATCGACTTTCTTGTTCAAAACTGGCTGGGAAAGTTGCCGATAGCAATTGTGCTTAGACTTATACACTGCTTCCAAGTCCTCTCTAAACAGTTTACAAAATCAGCATATTTGAAGGCTGAGTCAACCTTGAGCCTGGTGAGATTTGAACTGCTGGCAGCCGGCAATCAGCAGAAGTAGTCTGCAGGACTGCATTCTAACCACTGTGCCATCACGGCTCTTTCTACCAAAACAAAGTGACCAAATCAAACTGATTCAATTCATTGATACAGTTTGAGGCCTCAAATAAAAACCAGAGCTATTCCACACATTACAGTCTACTCCAATGCAATTTCCATGCAAATATATATCACAGACTTTTTTAATTACTTAGAATTTCGCTTGGCTCGATTTGTGTTTTTTTTACAAGAAAGATTTTAAAAAATATAAAAATTTTAATGGGAAAAAAAACAGTAACAATAATGGCAATAGTGCCAAATCTTTAAATAAGAGACATCCCTTTTTTGTCAACTAAACATTTTATAATTTATTTGTTGCTGGATAATATTTATTGTTAAATGAGATAGGAAAAACCTTGAAATTATTTTTTAAAAAATACTAAATATGGGAGACGTCTATTTATTTTTATCTATTTATTTATCCATCTACGGTATTTGCTGTAATCCTTCAAAGCATCTTGCATTGAGTTAATTCCACTGATTTAATTAGGTTACAAGATAATAAACACAAATCCAGGATAACACTCAATCAAGTATCAAAACTCCTCTTCTAGAGGCTACCAAAAATTGCTTCCGCACAGTGGTATATCAATATCATTTAGCAATAGCACTTAGATTTATATTCTGTTTCATGGTGTTTTATAGGACTGTGTAAGTGGTTTACAGAGACAGCATATTGCCACCAACAATCTGGGTCTTCAATTTACTGACATCGGAAGGATGGAAGGCTGAGTCAACCTTGAGCCAGTGGGAGGCAAACTACCGAACTGCTGGCAGCCAGCAGCCAGCAGTCAGCAGAGGTAGCCTGCAGGACTGCATTGTAACTACTGTACCACCACAGCTGTAGTTACGTCCTGTGACATCTTAAACTCAAGTTCAGATAAGGTAAAGGTAATGGTTCCCCTCGCATACATGTGCTAGTCATTCTTGACTCAGACAGGCGGTGTTCATCTCCATTTCAAAGCCGAAGAGCCAGCGCTGTCCAAAGACATCTCTGTGGTCATGTGGCCGGCATGACTAAACGCCGAAGGTGCATGGAATGCTGCTACCTTCCCAGCAAAGGTGGTTCCTATTTTTCTACTTGCATTTTTACATGCTTTCGAACTGCTAGGTTGGCAGAAGCTGGGACAAGTAACAGGAGCTCACTCCATTATGTGGTGCTAGGGATTCGAACCACTGAACTGCCAACCTTTCTGATCAACAAGCTCAGCATCTTAGCCACATAGCTTTCACATAGTTTAACTTAATTGCATAAAAAAGAAAGAAACTTCATGTTAAAGAACAATACCTATTGAAGGAAAACCACTAATGCAGGAGTCCCCAACCAGTATTGGTCCATGGCATGTTAGGAACTGGGTTGCACAGCTGGAGGTGAGTAGCAGGCAAGTGAGTGAAACTGCAACCATCCCCTCCTTGGTCTGTGGAAAAATGGTCTTCCATGGAGCCAGTCCCTGGTGCCAAACAGATGGCACTAATGCAGGGATGTCAAACTCGATTTCATTGAGGGCTGCATCAGGGTTGTGTTTGACCTCAGGGGGCCAAGGTGGGTATGGCTGGGGTGGGAGTAGTCAGATTGACGTCACTCGTGTCGGGGGCACCTGTAGTGGTCCAAGTGCTCTGCCAGATAAAATGAGCTCCCAATCTCTGTTTTCAGCTGGGATGGTCTCCTGCAACCCTCTGTCAGTGAAAACCGAGCTCGGGAGGGCCATGTGCGGCCCTTCTAAAGCTCAGGTTTTGCTGACAGGGGGTTGCAGGAGACTGTTCCAGACAAAAATGGAGATTGGGAGGCCATTTTCTCTGGCAGAGCCACCATGGGCCGGTCCTTTACTGTTTCCAGGGTGGCCCCACAAGCTAGATTTAAGCAGCCCATGGGCTGGATCCAAGCCCAGGGCCTTAACATCCCTGCACTAATGCATTTGAATTCCTAATAGCAGGAAGCTGATCTCTTGGTCTGGGCAGATGTTGCAAACAACTTATTCAAATAAAAGAATTTGCGTTCATGCATTGAAAAATGAGGTCAATCAAAACTAACAATATATAATAAAAAATATTAGATGGCATATTAAATCAAGAGCCATTAATGACTTATTTTCTAGATAGTTCAATGCAAAATGTGTCAGTGGAATTTATATTGTTTCTTACATCTAAATTCAGAGATTTAGAAAGTGCTCCCTAGTTTGGAGTCTTGGGAATCAGTTGCTAAAGCTTTCCAGATCTCACTGAACTACAATTACTAGTACCACTTACCTGGTTGACACCTGGTACGAAGATCTTATGAGCCACGGTGGCACAGTGGTTAGAGTGCAGTAGTGCAGACCACTTCTGCTAACTGCAGGCTGCCTGCAATTTGGCAGTTTGAATCTCACCAGGCTCAAGGTTGACTCAGCCTTCCATCCTTCTGAAGTGGGTAAAATGAGGACCCAGATTGTTGGGGCCAATATGCTCACTCTGTAAACCCCTTAGAGAGGGCTGTAAAAACACTATGAAGCAGTATATAAGTCTAAGTGCTATTGATATCTGTGGGCAAGAATTGGGGTTAAAACATGAAGGCAATATAGCCTTGTATTGGTCAACTAAAATAGAGAATGTAATATCAGCAGATATGCCAGGCCAGACTCACTCTAGAACAAGTAATTTAAGGAAACAAAGAGCAAAGTTAATTATAGATAGGATGAGTAAATCATCATGATAGCTAATTAAAGATCATTAAAATAACAAACTTGGTACACTGATTAAGATGCTGGATTAAAAACTAGGAGACTGAGTTCTGCCCTTCTCTCTCTTAGCTTTGCCTATCTCACAGTGTTGTTGTGGGGAAAATGTATGTTGCACAAAATAAAGGCTGAACAAAATCTAATAAATAAAACAGCTTGTACATTTCCTTTATTAATAAATAGCAACCTGTGTTATTGTGATAATGTTGTCTCGAAAACTGGGCTCTTTCTTGGTGTCGAAACCGATAAGTCACTGGACACAAGGTGTGATACAGAATTATACTTTTATTTTGGCACCAAGAGATAAGAACCCCGGTTTCAAAAGCTAACCAAGGGCCAAGATTAGGATCTTACAGCAGTTTTTATAATCAAGGGATTTATGGCAGTCACGGTGGCAGGGCTTTAAAGCCCCAGTGCTGTGTCTGCCATAGAGTGGGATGGCGGACATGGCGGCAGGGCTTTAAAGGCTGGTGAGGCAAGCGGGTAAAAGCCGCCCTGTGCTGGACACGGTAGCAGGGCTTTAAAGCCCCGGCATCGTGTCCGCCATAGAGGCGGGACACATCCCGCTCTATGGCAGACACGGCGCTGGGGCGTCCCACTCTATGGCAGTCATGGCAGCAGGGCTTTAAAGCCCCGGTGCCGTGTCCGCCATAGAGCGGGATGGCGGACATGGCAGCAGGGCTTTAAAGCTTTAAAGAGTGGGATGGCGGACACAGCGGCAGGGCTTTAAAGGTTTAAAGCTTTAAAGCCCTGCCGCCGTGTCCGCTATAGAGGAAAAACTTCCTTAGACCAACGGAAGACTTTAAAAGCAGAGGCAACCTATGGAAAGCTTCAAAGAATCAATGCTAGATGGAACCAAAGCCGCCCTGCCGCCCCGGCGCTAGAGGAAAAAGCCGCCCTGCCGCTATGTCCAAAAACCCTGCCGTCCGCTATGTCCCACATAAAAAATAAAAGTGCTAGCCCATGCGCCAGCAGAGGCAGGTAAAACACACACACACACACACACAAAAATTACTTACAATACTACAATTACTTACAAATTACATTAATTTTGAATTCCTCCCCCCTCCCTCCGACCCACATACCTTTTCCAGCTGTGTCACAGAGGATTTCAACTCTGTTCTTGTCTGCCATGATAAAAATGTAAAAAGAAAAAGGCAAGAGCTGCTGAAGTCAGGCTGGGTTAGCTGCTGCCAGAGTCTCCAATAGATGAGTCTGCTTAACTGTCTAAAAAAAGACTCTTAAAAAAGTGCCCTCTACAGGAGGAGGCGAGAGAACCAAGTGCCTCATCTACATAAGGAATTTTTCGCCTTTTAACCCTTGCTTAACTCTGCTCAAGTGATCATAAAGTCAGACTAAATGAGGCACATGGTTCTCTCGCCTCCTCCTGTAGAGGGCGCTTTTTTAGAGGCTTTTTTAAACAGTTAAGCACTAAGCAGAGTCATCCACTGTGACTCTGGCAGCAACTACCTCAGCCTTTTTCCTTTTACATTTTTTTTTTCTTTTCATGATGACAGTGGTGAGGCCATGCCTCCCCTGACTGCACGTCACTGCTCTGATCCCTAGGGTCTCATCTGTGCATACATTCCATTATCTGCTCCTTCAATAAGAACATATCTCTCCAGATGAAGATCCCTCCTGCAGTAGGACTTACAAAATTCAAGCAAGGTGAAAGAATTCATTGCTTTCTAAATTTGTTACTCAAGTCTATGCTTTTTTAGTTGATTTCTCGTGTTTTATGTAGTGTTTCATTTTACTGAGTTTGATGTAATCATATTACATATTGCTGATATTTTAATTTTCCCCCCAGTGTCAATTTTTGTAAAATACAGGGAACAAACATACACATAAGTCCTTAACTCTTCTAAAGAAATCCATCTGGACTCATGTATTCTCCCATCATGACAGTTGTGTAGCTCGGTGGCACCAAAATGCAAGCCACGAGATTAAAAAAAAAAATTCATTTTCCAGTAAGTGAAGCCTATTAGACTTCAATATAACATATTTCATGTGGAGCAAACTGAATTTCTGCTGCCATGTTTATCATTTGTACAAGGAACCATTATGCAAATTATCCATATTATATCATTTGGGTCCATTTATATCCTCTGTGCAGTGACATTTGTATCTTCATGTAATGATATTTTTGTACAAATATGGTAAATTGAAGTGAATGATGCCATTATGTAAATGAATACAATGATTTACTACCCCATTCAATGGCACTAATGAAAAACAGACATCCCTCCTCAAATTAGTGGGGTGATGGAATGCATAATCTAATGTCACAACCCAAATTCCAGCCTTTCATACTTGTATGTGGATTTAAACTCAGAAAGCTTAAAGGAAAATCTGAATTGTCAATCCATGAGAGCCAGTTTAGGAATAGCAATTGACTTATACATCCCTCCATAGTGCTTTACAACACTTTCTGTTTGGTTTACAAATGTCAGCAAATTGCCCCCTACAATCTGGGTCCTCATTTTACTGACCTCAGAAGGATGGAAGTCAGTCTCCAGCCCTGTCAGGATCAATCTCCAGGCTGTGGGCAGAGTTAGCCTATAATACTGCAATCTAACCACTGCACTACCAAGGATCCTTGGTTTGATGTAATGGTGAAAGTGGTGGCCTAGAAACCAGGAGTTTGAGAGTTCCAGTCTCAGTTTAGGTATGGAAGCCAGCTGGGGGAATCACTTTCTCTCAGCCGAACTCAATTCAGAGGTTGTTGTGCAGAAAATAGGAGGAAGGAGGAATATAGGATGTGTTCACTCATCTTGAGTTATCTATAAAGTAGTAAAGGTGTGATAATAAACAAAGAAAGAAAGAAAGAAACAAACAGAGGAATAGAATCAAGATCACGGAAAGTGTTAATACCACTTTATAAGGCCTTGGTAAAGCCACACTTGGAATACTGCATTCAGTTTTGGTTGCCACAATGTAAAAATAGTGTGGAGACTCGAGAAAGAGTGCAGAGAAAAGCAACAAAAATGATTAGGGGATTTGAGGCTAAAACATATGAAGAACGGTTGCAGGAACTGGGTATGTCTAGTTTAATGAAAAGAAGGACTAGGGAAGACATGATAGCAGTGTTCCAATATCTCAGGGGTTGCCACAAAGAAGAGGGAGTCAAACTATTCTCCAAGGCACCTGAGGGTAGAACAAGAAACAATGGGTGGAATCAAATCAAGGAGAGAAGCAACTTAGAATTGAGGAGAAATTGCCTGACAGAACAATTAATCAGTGTAACAACTTGCCTCTAGAAATTGTGAATGCTCCAACATTGAAAGTTTTTAAGGGGGTGTTGGATAACTGTTTTTCTGATGTGGTATAGGGTTTCCTATACCGGGGGTTGGACTAGAACAGTAATGGCGAACGTTTTTCTGCTTGGTGCCAAAAGTGTGTGGGCGCACACATGATAGCACACACATGCGTGCCCACACCCATAATGCAATGCTCTCCCCCCACACATTGTGCACACACACACCCATGCTCCCCCTGGGCATACACGCAGGCCTCACTGAAGCCTCTGGACTTCTGGTTTGCCCATTGGGCCATTTTTTGCCCTCCCCATGCTTTAGGAAAGCCTCTGGAGCCTGTGGATGGCGAAAAACAGGCCCAATGGGCCTACTGGAAATTCGGAAACGAACCTCCTGAAGCCTGGGGAGGGTGGAAATCAGCCCAACGGGGCTACCGGATGTTCTGAAACAAACAAAGGCTTTCCTGAATCCTGGGGCGGGTGAAAACGGCCTCCCTCATCCTCCAGAGGGCCGAAAATCACCAGGCCTGCACAGGCATGGGTGTTGGAGCTGAGATAGGGCAACACCTCACATGCCTTCAGGTATGGCTCCATGTGTCACCTGTGGCACACATGCTATACGTTCATCACGGGACAAGAAGATCTCCAAGGTCCCTTTCAACTCTGTTATTCTATTCTATTCTATATAAATAAATAAATGCAAATGGGCAAAAAATGGCATTAAAAAATTGGTCAGCATTGCCATCATCCAGTTCTGAAACATAGTCTCTCCTCCTCTCCAGGACTTAACATTTTTCCACAAACTATATTTGCCTCTTGCTCCGCGTAGCTGGCTCTCAGAACATGCTGAGATAACACAGATCCAAGCATATCAATGCAGTCAGACCTTTAAAGGAAACTCATCCCGTCTTGACCAAATGAAATCTATCCTAAAAGTCAGAAGCTGTGACAAAGCACATAAGCAAACCTTGACCAGATCTGACTATTTCGGTATGCTTATTTAATAGTCTTGTTGTAAAATTCCCGTGGTTCGCCCATGAGGCCAATGGTGAGAAAAGACAGGAGACAACCTTTCTCGGGATGGAGCGACCCAGATTGGGGGTCTGAGAGCCCCTTTTATTGAGATAGGACAAAGGCAGGAGGAGCAATAGCATGTGCTTAAAAACAGCCTGTAAAAGTACAATTCCTAATCTACTGCTCAGTCTGTATATGGTCAAATCCTGGACGTCATTGGAAGGGCACATCTCATAATGTTATGTTACGCACTATCAAGATGTTATGGCGTTCTAGGAGTTTGTTTTCTCCTGTGTGGTTCAGCGTGACTCTGCAAGCCCTGGTATGAACTGGGCCATGGGGGACACACACCTACACAAGGAACTATATTACAACACCTTGTTATAATACAAGGGGGCAGGATGGGAAACCTGTTTTAAGAACCTTACGGAAGGAGACCCCTGTTTCCAGCCTATCAATGCATCTACGGTAGGCTATTTAAGAAGGTGAAACAACATGTATAGTGTATTAAACAATCCATTTACTCCAGCATGCTATAATGTCTGTAGCTAGATAAACATGTCTAGCTCTTAGCAAACACTCGGCTAAAGAAAAGTTCCAGGAGGATGGGCTCCAGCATGAATCTGAAAGCTTAGAAGACTAAACCTCTGGTCTCTGTGACCAACCCAGATTGGATCCTGCAGATAAATATATATATACAAAATCCTACAAACAAACTGTGATGAGGGCAGTCTTCTAGCATTGCTCTGTAGTACAGGGCTGTCAAACTCCCAGCCCGCGGGTCGAATGCATCACATGCTGGCCATGCCCATGCCCGGTTTAGTGAAAGGGGTTCCAATACATCATGTGACGCCACCTTGATGACCTATTTGACACTCCTGCTGTAGCAGATGGCCTTACAGTTTTGCTGCTTGTGATTCTCGAGTAATAAAGAACCAGTTAGATTAGTTGCTACCAATTGCCGAATTTGCCATAATATCATATTCAGTTGTAGAGTCAGCAAATATCAAAATAACACCTAGCATTCTTGCATTAATGGCTCACTAGAGCTTGCCTTAAAAATGTCTCAGCAAAGCAAACTAATGGCAGGGTAAGAATTTTTATGAGACAATGTTCACTGAGCCAGAGAAACAAGACCGATATTTGGTTTATTCTTTGCTTATTTTCTAAGTCACATTTAGAATGCACTTACTTTGGAATAATATATATATATATATTGATGAGAATGCAATGGGAACTTTAAGATGATGGTGTATTTCTCCCATCTGGGGGTGTCCATGATGATAGTCCCTGGCTTCAAAGTAGCAGCCAAGCAATCAAACCTCCAACATTTTTGACGTGTGTTGCATGCATGTATAAAAGCTCCAATCTTCACTCAGCCACCTGTGCCCACTATTCTGAAACTGGTGACCATCATTACAGTTGCCCCTGCTTATGTCTGGAGAAATGAGACTGAATAAATCATACTAGTAAGTGCATTTGTTTGGATCAGATATGAATTGCTGCCGGTTCACTCAGGATTGGGCAGTGGGAGGGTCCACCCACCCGCCCAGACGCTTCTGTGCATACAGAACTGGTAGTAAGAAAATTGACAACCCACCACTGGTTTGGATGCATTCTATAACAACATGCCATATACTTCAAGGTCAAAGTGAGTGATTTGAGGTTTTTCTTCACTTCTTCCAACCTGAACTGGCAAGGAAGGAACGGAATTATCCTGCTCAAAGTGGGTATCAATTGTGCAGCAAGAAAAATCCTTCTCCGGTTTACTCCTGAAGAAAAAAGAGAAAGGTTTGTCCTTGATTTAAAGCAGAAACAAGGAACACTTGACAAAAGTACTTGCCATTTCCCCCTCCTGCCAGCTTCTTCTAGGAGGACTGGCCAAACCAGCATGAGCCTTGCAGAATATCATGTTCAAGAGATCATTTTTTCCAATGGGGAAGTCGAATCTTAGAAGAACAGAAACAAACATATTTGTCAGGAAACAATCATACTGCAGCTGAACCAGAAATAAATCACTTCGGTTCCACAGAGAGTGCTACCATCTTGGAGATGACTTCAAACCAGGACTGAAGTTAAGAAGGGAGTCACCTATACGTGATTCTAGTCATATGTTTAATGTGATTACTTTTATTTTGGTCAAAAAGAGATTTAGAGCCCTAACCATAGAGAGGTTTTTGGTCTACATCAGTGGTTCCCAACCTTTTTTTGGCCACGCCCCACCTAAGCAGCTCTAAAATCCTGATGCCACCCCCCTCCCCCCCCCCAGGGATGAAATTCAGCAGGTTCTGACAGGTTCTGGAGTACCGGTAGTGGGAATTTTTAGTAGTTCGGAGAACTGGCAAATACCACTTCTGGCTGGCCCCAGAGTGGGGTGGGAATGGAGATTTGCAATATCATTCCCCCAGGAGTGGGGAGGGGATGGAGATTTTGCAGTATCCTGCCACACCCACCAAGCCATGCCCACAGAACCGGTAGTAAAAAAAAATGCATTTCCCCACTGCCCCTCCATGACATATAATTCTTACTTTACTTAAAAAGTGAACTCTACTCATGAGGAGGAAGCCTAAAAGGCCATTAACTTGGTTTAAACAAGGTTCAAATTGCCCCCATTAAAAATCAAATTGTCCCCCTATGGAGCCTGGGCCCCATGTTGGGAACCAGTGGTCTGGATCTGCTTTCAATACAATACAATAGCAGAGTTGGAAGGGACCTTGGAGGTCTTCTAGTCCAACCCCCTGCCTAGGCAAGAAACCCTATACCGTTTCAGACAAATGGCTATCTAACATCTTCTTAAAAACTTGCAGTGTTTCTGCTTGAGTTGCAGCTGTTTTCTGTCCAAGTATGGCAATTTTTCAACACAAAAAAAGTGCAAGATCCTAATTGGATGGAAAGCATATTTCAGAGTCCCTTTCCATCCCCACTCCTGCTTCAAATCAGAATCAGCTAGGTAAAGCACCATTCACTTAAACATATGATCCATAGTTTGGCCCTTAGTCAGATGCTCAAAATACAAGTCCCAGTAGTAAAGATCAGCATGGAATTGCAAGAATGCAAATACTTTCTTCTGCTTCTGTTGACCCACATACTCTGTTTATTCTTATGTGATCCAGTCAACACATTATTTCCCACTTCAGGGACTAAGAAAGAAAACAAAGGCAATGCTTAAGCATGATTTCATTCCTCCTTCTCTAAGCTTGCAGTTGTTGTAGACTACATTCTAATCCCCTTGGGAAGATCGGAGATAATCATCCACTATATATCTGACTAGCACTTAATTTGAGGAGCATTACCTTAATTATTAAAGCATTTGCAACCTGTTCTTCAGCCAGTTTTCCTAACAACAACAACAAAAAACCCCAAAAAGCATTTAAACCATTTCCACCCAAAAGATATTGAGTGTAAAGCAAGAGATTAGGGAAGAAGAAATAATCATGGCAGGATGATTACTAAATTGCCCAGATCAGTGTAATCTGAAATATATGAGAATAGGACTTTGCTTCTTGTCCCACCTGAGGGTAAAACAAGAAGCAATGGGTGGAAACTAATCACGGAGAGAAGCAACTTAGAACTAAGGAGAAATTTCCTGACAGAACAATTAATCAATGGAACAACTTGCCTCCAGAAGTTGTAAATGCTCCAACACTGGAATTTTT
Organism: Thamnophis elegans; assembly: GCF_009769535.1. NCBI lineage: Eukaryota > Metazoa > Chordata > Lepidosauria > Squamata > Natricidae > Thamnophis > Thamnophis elegans. The sequence continues at coordinate 127,258,206 of NC_045543.1, read as the reverse complement.
AAGAAAATGTTGGCTGACCATTTGTCTGAAATGTTATAAGGGTTTCCTGCCTAAGCAGGGGGTGTTGGACTAGAAGACCTCTAAGGTCCCTTCCAACTCTGTTACTCTATTCTAATATATGTATTCCTATTGTATTGCACTGATTACTTGTTTTGGCTGGACTTATCTTTGATGGGCCCTTTGCCTTGTTGTTTTTCTTGTTGCCTACTTTTCTCCTCTTGTTGCTCCATGTTCTTGAGATCAGTCCAGCGACTGGTCTTTTGTCGTTTATTATTTACAGAAGCTTTATGGTGTTAGGTATATGTCCCAATAATGACCTGCTCATTCAGCATTCCCAAGTACTAGCTCTGTGATGGCGAACCTATGGCATTTCGTAGGGCATGTGATGCATTGCTCTGTCAAACTCCAATGTGCATGCGCGCTCTGGCCAGCTGATTTCGGCCTTCATTTTCGGCTGTTTTTCGCCCTCCGGAGACTTCCCTGAAGCCTCCAGAGGGCAAAAAACAACCTAACGCACAAACCAGAAGTTTGGGAATGGACTTCCAGTTTTCACATTGGGCAGTTTTTTGCCCTCCGGAGGCTTCAGAAGGCTTCCCTTCTGAAGTCAGAAAATGAACCATTTCTAGCCTCCAGAGGGCCTCTGAGGGGGGGGGAGGCTGATCCAGGGGAGGGTGAAAAACAGAACTACCAGGCCTGTCGGAAGTGAGAAAATGGGCTGTTTCCGGCCTCCAGAGGGCCTCCGGGGGGCAGAGGAAGCTGTTTTTGCCCTCCCCAGGCTCCTAGAAAGCTGTGCATGCATGGTGTGCATGCGCGGGACAGCAGGGGGATTAATGCATGCATGTGCAGGGGGCATGATGCACGGGTACATTAAGTTATGTGGGTGGGTTCACAAGGCCAAAAATGTTCCCCATCACTGTGCTAGCTAGTCAATGAGAAGCGAGTGCCCTCTCCCCACCCCATCTCTTCAGGATTTCTTCATTCTTTGCTAAACTTTCATTTTGTGGAAGAGAAAAATATATACGTGACTATGAAGATGAATGGAAGATGATGGTAACAAGGGGCTCCTTGTCACATCAGGAAAAAGTTACAAAGCAGGACTTCTCACCAAACCATCAAATTGCAGAGGACTGGTGAAAAATTGTTTTCCAAGTTGCTTAAAAAAAAAAAAAACTTTATTAAAATTTTAGACAAGAAAGCTAAGAGGAAGAGAGAGAAAGAAAAAAACAAAGCTAAAAGAAAAAGGAGTAAACAAAAATATAAGCATATTAAAAAAATATTTAAGAAATAGCTACCAATTTTCTTTTCCAGAGGTTATAAATATATTAACTCTATCTATGACTGCAGCATGACTTTCAATTTTTTTTACAATGCATGTTTTTATAATCATCAAAATCATATATCATTTTTTTTTCTATTTCACACAAAATGCTTAGAAAGTGCTTCCACTGAGCACTAAACTTGGTCAGTGTTTTTCTCTGATTTAAGTGGCCAATTTGACCAGCCTTCTTGGAAAATCAAGATCTTGGCCAACTTCCTAATTTCTTTGAAATATGGGCATGCAAAAGGCATCATTCTCAGATTTGCATAATTTCCATGACAAGATGACTTTTCAGAAACCACTGCTTGCTGGTAGATGGAGATGAACTATAACTAGGGATTAGATGGTAGCAGCTGAGCAAGCTGTACTTTCCCCCTATTTCCTAGTCAGCATTGCCAGAATCAAGAAATTCCGAAGTACACAATATAACTATACAACATGCTAACAACAAACTTCTTTCTGACCTCTGTGACAATGGTGGGTTGCTCTTACTGTCACTACCAGTATGCTGGTTATGCGCTCGTGCATGCGCCTGACTTGTGCAGTACGCACATGCGCAATCCACCGCCCCTGTGACAACGAGCTGATTGTTGGAGCTCGCGCAGGGACCACACGCTGTGCGGGTGTGAGCACTTTGTCATTTGCAATAAAAACAGGTATAGAGTGCGGGCGGGTGTGTGGGCCAAAAGAGTGACCATACCAGTATGGTCTCAGCTGTTCCAGGCCACTACCAGTATGGCCATATTGGGTGGTACCCACAGCAACCCACCTCTGCTCTGTGACCAAAATAATACAATCAGTGCATAAAGAAAGAGGGTACTATATTTGCCAGGAGTAGGCATTAAAAGGGACACGGTGGCTCAGTGGCTAAGCTTGTCGATCAGAAAGGATGGCAGTTTGGAGGTTGAAATCCCTAGTGACGCATAATGGAATGAGCTCCGATTACTTGTCCCAGCTTCTGCCAACCTAGCAGTTCAAAAGCATGTAAAAGTGCAAGTAAGAAAATAGGTGGTGGGAAAGTAACAGCATTCTGTGTACCTTCAGCATTTAGTCATGCCGGCCACATGACTACGGAGACGTCTTCGGACAATGCTGGCTCTTCAGCTTTGAAACGGAGATGAGCACCGCCCCCTAGAGTCGGGAATGACTAGCAAGGCTTTACCTTTACCTTTAAGCATTAAAAAGAGAGCACACTCACATATACACAAAGTCCAATAAAAACTAAACCCATGCAATGTGCTCTCTCTACTCAAGATATTTGGTGACCATTGGATGTCCTCTAACCGTCTGAAGAGTGGGAGAACATAAAAAGGGAGCAGAGTGTCCTGAAAGAGAGCATATATGAACGATAAGCTGTGAAATATGGAGAGTAGCATCAAGCCAGCTTTGCATTACTCATTTCCCCCTAAATGTTCTAGGAAAGCATAGTTGCAGGGAAACGCCTCTGTAAACAGATGATAACATTAACACCTACCGTTTAACACCTATATTTTGAAAGAAAGATAATCTTAGTAAGTACAAGATGTTATGAATTAATGAAAAGATCTGCTTTCGAATGGCTGGCAATTTGTCATCACAATATCTTCTGAAGGGTGGATATAATTTTGACACTGATAAAAACATGTTGGTGTGGCCTCCTTGTTGCTGTTCCAGGTAATATTTATTAAATGATAGCACATCTGTTGCTACAATTACGTCAACACTGACTACAGGGTCCTAAGCTTTAGAACATTTGTTTTGGAGGCCACCATACAATTGAATAAGCCATAAACATGCAACTTCTTAAACTATTAAGTTCCTCAGGGGCAGCAAAATGTTTAGGTAAGTAGAGCTGCATTCACTTAACTCACTTCAGCTTTAGTAATGTCTTGCTTTTACCAAACTGAAGATATATTTTCCTATAAAACTGACCTTTTCCTATAAAAGGCCCTATAAAGTTTCCTACAAAACTCTATCTTTCAATCATTAAAAACCTAGCTATTAGAACCATTTATTTAAATGAGTAATACACCCCAAATTAAAATGATTAAAATGATTGTAATATAGAATATTATTTTAAATATCAGTGCAAAGGCCAGCTGATTGTCGCATGTGCATGCACACCAGTGGTGGGTTTCAAATTTTTTTAGAACCTCTTCTGTAGGTGTGGCTGTTTTGTGGGAGTGGCTTGGAGCCATGTGACTAGGTGGGAGTGGCTTGCCAGTCATGTGACTGAGTGGGAGTGGCCAACTTGTAAAATGTGGTGAAACTCACTTAACAACGCTCTTGCTTAGCAACTAAAATGTTGGCTCAGAAACTCTAGCATTTGAAGCACACAAGTCTTAAAGCTATCAAGTTACAAGGCCCTTGCACCCCTAACCCTTTAGAAAAAAAAAACCCAGGAGTGTAACTTTACAGCTTTAAGACTTAAAAGTTTAGATAGGACTCTTAGAGGCGGGCAGGGCAATTGGTGAGCCAGCTAATCAGTGAGTGGCAGGCGGGGCAAGCAGATGGGCGGGGGGAGGGAGCTGGAACCAGTTCTAAAAGCCACGATAGATTTGTGGAACCTCTTCTATAGAAGAGGTTAGAACTGAGGACAAGAGCCAAGGTGGCGCAGTGGTTAAATGCAGCATTGCAGGCTACTTCAGCTGACTGCAGTTCTGCAGTTCGGCTGTTCAAATCTCACCGGCTCAGGGTTGACTCAGCCTTCCAGCCTTCCGAGGTGGGTAAAATGAGGACCCGGATTGTTGTTGGGGGCAATATGCTGACTCTGTAAACCGCTTAGAGAGGGCTGAAAGCCCTATGAAGCGGTATATAAGTCTAACTGCTAACTGGCAGGAACCCACCCCTGATGCACACCAAAAACCCGGAAGAGGATCGGGCAGCACCACACATGCAAGATGACATGATTCCATGTGCCATTTTGGCACGCAAGCCATAGGTTCACCATCACAGATCTATATCTCTACCTCTATCCCTATTTCTATCATCTCTATAGCTCTAGCTCTCTATCTCTGTACCTCTTCCTATACAGTATTGTCTCTATCATCTCTATCTCCATCTCTATCTCGACCTCAATCTTGACCTCAACCTCTATCTTTGTCTCAACCTCTATCTAAGTAACCTTAATTAACACTAATTCTAGTGCTAATTGTAATTCAAAGTTTTCTTTCCATGAAAAAAAAAAAATTAAAAGGACCTGAAATACTGGAAAGGGCCAGCCTTTAGCATCGTCTTTATTTGCAGCAAAGCATTCTTTCCTGCCTCACGATGAGTCAGCAGAGATGGGGGGAGCAACTAATTCGTCTTCCAAGAAACAACTAAAATTATTTAACGGCTTGGCTATGCCCACTGAGGCAGCTACTTTTTTGAACTAGCAAATCTCTAACTGTAATCATTTTCTGGGTACACCCATCACATCTCTAATTTTCAAACTTGTTTCGATCCAAAGTCCATGTCAGGGAAGTCAGTCTGGAGAACATGTGGAAAACTCAGCCATTGTCTTCTAAAGTTGTGTGAACCAGTCCATCCCATTAAGCAATAATGAAGCATGCGCTTGGATATTGTGTACGCAATGGTGGGATTCAACCCGTTTAACAACTCATTTCACTGAAAATGTGAGTTTGTGCGCATACACTCGTGCACGACTTCCGTGCATGCATGCACAACTTCTATGCATGCATGCATGGCTTCTGTGCATGCATGCACGGCTTCCACATTTGCACGTGTGACTTCCGGAGGCAAGGCGTGCAGGCTAGTTGGACTGCATGGCAAAGGGAAGATAACATATAGGGCAGAGCAAAGTGGGGTGGGATAAGGTGGTCAACAGGGGTAAAATGCTACTGGTTCTGACCAGTTCACTAGAACCAGTAGCAAAAAATGCTAAACCTGTAGTAAAAAAAAAAAAAAGCTTTAAAAAGTGAAAAAAAAATAGTTCCGAAACAATTGCACGGATCACCTATGAGCCATGTAATTGTCAGAACCATTTCCCTCCCACACACACACACACTTTAAAAAGCATTTTTAGCTATCTATTTGCCCGAACCGGCAGGAAAAAATGCTTCGAAAAGTGGAAAAAAGTTGGCCATGCCCACCCGGTCACATGAACCCCCCCCCCCCCAAAGCCAAACCCACAGAACCGGTGGCAAAAATATTTAGATTTCACCACTGGTGGGCGGAGCTAGCTGGTGGTCAATTTTTCCAGTTCTCCGAACTGCGCAAAATCATAACAATCAGTTCGCTCGAACCAATCCAAATCGGCTGAATCCCACCCCTGGGTATATTATATAAACACAGCGATTGTGTTTTGGTAACTCAGTTTTAGTATTTATATATTATATGAACTTTAATTAACTTTAAGGCACATAATGAGCCTTAAATTTAATTATAGATTGTTCTTGCTTAATGTCCATTTGTTCAACAACCATTCAAAAATACAACTGTTCTGAACAAGTGGTATTTACAAACCGTCCTCAAAGTTATGGTTGTCTCAGCATCCATGCAGTCCAGTTGTGGGTTCCAGATGCCGTTGCAACTGGTACGGTGCAACGTGGCCCAGCATCCTCCACATGCATGCACGCACATGTGTGCACATGCGCACATGCATCCTTACCTCCACGATGTCTCCTCGACGCTCCAGCTGCTTGGCGGAGCGTTGTGCAGGCGCTGTACATTCTGTGCGCGGAAGCGCCAAAGAGCTCAAATACAGGTAGCAGGTGGGTGGGCTCTCCGAAGCATCGTATCGGAATGGTACTTGGTGCTCTCAGCAGGTACCGGTACGTCCATACTGGGGCGTACCACGTGCAACCTACCACTGATGCAGTCACACAAATGCAGTCTAAGTGCTTGGCAATTGTTTTGCAATTATGATGTTGCAGTGTCCCCGGCTCATTTGTTGCCATTTGCAGTACTCCACTCCTAGGTACTGGCAAGCAACATTACTGGGGAAGCAGGCAGGCAATTGCAAATGGTGATTACATGACCATAGGATGCCACAACCGGACTTCACAGATTAACAGAGTTGGGGAAGGGACTTTGAAGGTCATCTAGTCCAACCCCCCATCCAAGCAGGAGACCCAACGCCATTTCTGACAGATGGCAGTCCAGTCTCTTCTTGAAAGCTTCCAGTGATGTAGCTGCCACAACTTCAGAATTTACTTACCAATGGGAACTGGGTTGCCAGAACTGCCATTGTAAATCAGTCCAGTCTCATGATGTTGTGTCTTTTGACCGTGTTGCTTAATGACAGAGTTGTCAGTCTCTATTACAGTGTTTCTCAACCTTGGGGACTTTAAGTCCTGTGGACTTCAACTCTCAGCATAGCTGGCTGGGGGATTCTGGGAGTTGAGGTCCACAGGACTTAAAGTTGTCAAGGTTGAGAAACACTGCTCTATTAACATGAATAAGTGAAGACTACCTTTAATAGAATACCTTTCCTACATTTTAACATTGGAGAAAATTGATCCCCAACATATTTTTCTCACATTTGATAATAGAAACTGGGCCAAAATATTTAGTCAAACTGCATAACTGCCTAAACTTTAAGGCTGTGAAAAGCTTTTAAAAGGTGCAGAACCAAGTTGGTCTCTACCTCTGTAAAGTCAGTACATATACCTAGTAAAAATAACTGAGGAGTAAACTTTATCCTTCTTTTAAAGATATTTTGCATGATCCACCACATTTTTATCCAAAATGCCTTAACCTTTTGACACCTAATAACGGCAGCAAGACTGTTGGTGGCGCAATACTGGAAGAAGGAAGACTTGCCTACAACTCAAGAATGGACATTGAAAGTTATAAACCTAGCCGAGATGGCTAAAATATCGGAATATCTTAAAGACCACTTAAATGAGAGATATAAACGAGACTGGAAAAAATGGATTGACTATACACAAAACAAATACGGGACTAAGAAATTCCAGATAGCCTATGCTTAAGATTAGGAATAATTTAAACTGCTCAAAGTTTGTGCAACAGGAAGAAGCTGAGTTCAACGCAAAGATGTTATTGACTTTCTTTGTTTTAATTTCCTTTGTCTTAATATATTTTAGACTGTGTTTGTTAAAAATCTACACCGTGTACGGGCTCTGGGAAGTCGGGGGGGGGGGGGGGAAGGGAGGTGGGGTCTTAGGGGGGAGGGGGGATATATAGTATGTAAAAAAAAGCTTTTAAAAGGAATTTTGCTTTCACAGTGTTTGGAGGGAGGCATCCCTTGGAAGTTACTTCTGAAGCAGTAGATCCTTTCCAACTTTCAAAAAAAGGAAGCAAAATTGCCATGTTGCTTCATGGCCTTTTACTCAATTTCCTCCTGTTCCACAATCAGAAAAGACTTCCATCAGTGGTGGGATTCACTTACCTTCCCTACCAGTTCGCTAATGTGAGCACACGCGCAGCGTCTACACATGCACACCGCCTTCTGTACATGCGCAGTACTCGCACATTACATCGGGGCGGGTGAGTGAACTGCCGATACCGATTCACTTGAGCCGGAGAGAACTGGCTGAATACCACCTCTGGCTTCCATGCATGCACTGTGTGGGAAGAGGCTATTGACCATGAACAAAATCTCTTCCAGCTACTGGATCGCAGCTGTAGCCAGACAAATTGCCTGGATGAGATGAACAGTACAGGTAGTCCTAGACTTATAACAGTTCATTTAGTGACCATTCAAAGTTACAACGGCACTGAAAAAAAATCTTATGACCGTTTTTCACAGTTATGGCTTTTGCAGCCTCCCTACGGTCATGTGATCAAAATTCAGATGCTTGGCAACTGGTTCATACTTATTGTAATGCCTGGACGCCATCTTTTGCATTGGGCCTTCCGGCCTGCCACATTTAATGCTGTGGGAAAATGGGAGGGGAGATGATATGGACTCGGAGTATGGGTGATATAGATAGATAGATAGATAGATAGATAGATAGATAGATAGATAGATAGATAGATAGATAGATAGATAGATAGATAGATAGATAGATAGATAGAGAGAGAGAGAGAGAGAGAGAGAGAGAGAGAGAGAGAGAGAGAGAGAGAGTGTGTGTGTCAAAATAGCATTCCTTTCTCAGAGAGCCAAAGACATCTTGCCCTGGACCTGGAAGGGGAAAATGGGTGGGGGGATGATATGGAGTATGAGTGATAGATAGATGATAGATAGAGAGAGAGAGAGAGAGAGAGATAAAGATAGATAGATAGATAGATAGATAGATAGATAGATAGATAGATAGATAGATAGATAGATAGATATAAAGATAGATAGATAGATAGATAGATAGATAGATAGATAGATAGATAGATATAAAGATAGATAGATATAAAGATAGATAGATATAAAGATAGATAGATAGATAGATAGATAGATAGATAGATAGATAGATAGATAGAGAGAGAGAGAGAGAGAGTCAAAATAGCATTCCTTTCTCAGAGAGCCAAAGACATCTTGCCCTGGACCTGGAAGGGGAAAATGGGTGGGGGGATGATATGGAGTATGAGTGAGAGATAGATAGATAGATAGATAGATAGATAGATAGATAGATAGATAGATAGATAGATAGAGATAAAGATAGATAGATAGATAGATAGATAGATAGATATAAAGATAGATAGATAGATATAAAGATAGATAGATAGAGAGAGAGAGAATGAGAGAGAGAGAGAGAGAGAGAGATAAAGATAGATAGATAGATAGATAGATAGATAGATAGATAGATAGATAGATAGATAGATATAAAGATAGATAGATAGATATAAAGATAGATAGATATAAAGATAGATAGATAGATAGATAGATAGATAGATAGATAGATAGATAGATGATAGATAGATAGATAGATAGATAGATAGATAGATAGATAGATAGATAGATAGATAGATATAAAGATAGATAGATAGATAGATAGATAGATATAAAGATAGATAGATAGATATAAAGATAGATAGATAGATATAAAGATAGATAGATAGATAGAGAGAGAGAGAGATATAGATAGATAGATAGATAGATAGATAGATAGATAGATATAAAGATAGATAGATAGATATAAAGATAGATAGATATAAAGATAGATAGATATAAAGATAGATAGATAGATAGATAGATAGATAGATAGATAGATAGATAGATAGATAGATAGATAGATAGATAGATAGATAGATAGATAGATAGATAGATAGATATAAAGATAGATAGATAGATAGATAGATAGATAGATAGATAGATAGATAGATAGATAGATAGATAGATAGATAGATCTTTCTAGTCACTATATATATATAGTGTGACTAGAAAGCATCTCCAGTTGGGATGGTGAATGATTGGGTCGTGTGATGGACATGTGGGTGCTGGGCAGGGACTTGGGTGGGGAAAAGCTGGAACCTTTCAGATTTGGATTTTCCCAGATTTGCAAATATGACATCTCCAATAAAATGGAACTTTGAGGAACTTCGAGCCTCGGAGCCTTCTTTCGTTAGGGGTGTTCCTTGGAACCCTGACACATATGACTGTTGCAGCGTCCCAGGGGTCATGTGATCATTTTTTGCAAACTTCTGACAAACAAAGACAATGGGGAAGCCAAAGTCACTTAACAACCCGATTACTAGTTTATCAACTGCAGGGATTCACTCACGACTGTGGCAAGAAATGACGTAAAATGGTACAAACTCACTTAACAAGTTCTATCTTAACAGCATACATTTTGGGCTTGTTTGTGGTCTTAAGTCGAGGACTATCTGCATTGTGCCTGCACCTCAATAAAGCAAAGATTCTTTCTCTCTAAGCAACTCATCAAGGTTCACTGCAGTCATTTAACTTCACTCTATAGAATTTGTAAAGTTAAATTTAGATATAGTGTCCACACATCCTTATTACAAAGAATAGTCCTTTATTTCATAAAGCCATCCTTTAAATTTATTTATTTTTGAAAAACTCACTTTTGTCCTTTATTTTGATCATTTAACTTTTATTGTACAAATGTTTCCACTTCATGCACAGCCTTTCACATTCCTGTGAAAAATATAAAATTGGATTATTTTTTAAAAGGAAATGTACATATAATGTAAGTGATTTTATAAAGTTTTTCTTACTTTTGCTCTTGCATTTTAAAGTTTTATTACATATGTATAAAAATTCCATTTCTCAATAAATAGTGCATTGTCTGGGTACAAGTAATTTTGAGAAATAATAATTATATTGTTTACAATAATGTTTGTTACAGTGGTACTATTTACATAATAATAATAATATTAGGGGACATGGTGGCTCGGTGGCTAAGACGCTGAGCTTATCGATCAGAAAGTTTCAAATCCCTAGTGCTGCATAATGGAGTGAGCTCACGTTACTTGTCCCAGCTTTTGCCAATCTAGCAGTTCAAAAGCATTGTAAAAATGCAAGTAGAAAAATAGGAACCACCTTTGGTAGGAAGGTAACAGCACTCCATGCGCCTTCGCCGTTTAGTTCATGCTACATGAACATGGAGAACATCTTCGGACAGTGCTGGCTCTTCGGCTTTGAAATGGAGATGAGCACCGCCTCTTAGGGTCAGGAACAACTAGCACATATGTGCATGGGAAACCTTTATCTTTTAATAATAATACCTGCTTATCCATTTTAGCAAACCTTCCTTATAAAATTAATCCTTTTCTTATATTTCCATGTTTCTAACTTCTGTTTTTATTGGCTAGCCATTGATAAAATGAATAATAATAAAAATAAAAGTATTCAGTTTCTTCCTCTTTCTTAATTTTAAGTGTTAATCTATCCATTTCTCCACATCGTAATATTTTTAATTACATTTTCATTTGTGGGGATCTCTTCACTTTTTCAATGTGGTGCAAATACAATTCAAGCTGCAGTTAACACATGTAAAATCAAATATGTAATCCCCTTGTTATACTTTTCCAGTAAGATGACCACAAAAATATTTCTGGTTTTAAATCTATATGTTGCTTTATAATTTTTTCCAGCCATATATGTTAAAATATTCATGACTGGGAGAGACATGGGAACAAGATCAAACAATGAATAGGGCATAGCAATTAAGTCAGCTAATGGGAGCAAAAACAGATCTGAGTCTGTGCAGAGAATTGAAACAGAAACTTAAGCAGTGTGCTGCTCTGAGAAGTAAACTAGCAGTCTGTCTGTCTGGGCTTATCTGCGGAAATGAAACAAGCTGCTTGTGTTTGCCTGTAACTCTCCTATTTTGTGTTTACTTGAAAGAACCACCTGTTGGTATTGTACATTTATTTATTTATTCTTATGTATATAAAGAAGTTAATGAATCCAGCTGAATCAGTTATCTGTTTCTGCTTTCTGGATTTGATTTTTGTGCAACAAACTCCGACAATGTATGTATTTTTGCCCAATATTTTTTTGCCTTTGGGCATGTCCACTCCATATGATAATATGAACCAGGTGTCTGATTAAATTTCCAACATTTAGCAGACATGTCCTTAAACATTGCTTTTGCTCATGAATTTCCCTTGTAAAGCAAAATCATAAACATCAACAATTAAATATTTTACCCTTACAAACCTCTTTCAGATTTGGCTCTTTTTCAGGTTTGCCCTTTAAAAAAAAATATATGGTCACCTAACAATAGATAGAAAATCCACTGCTTGTTATGGGTAATAATTTGCCAAAATGTACAATGATATTATCTTGGGGACTCTGCTGTCTTTTCCTCTGAATATGGTGGGAACCAAAGAAAGGCCTTTACAGATGATAGCTAAATTTGTCACTCTGTGAATGAGATGAGCTGTCACTGGATTTGATAAGTAAATAAGTCTGAGGAGTGTACTCCAAATAGAAAAAGAAATAGAAAGAAAGAGAGAGAAAGAAAGAAAATAGAGAGATAATAGAGATTTGTAGATGTCCAGTTGCATAGAAATTATGACTGTTCACAGTTTCAGATCTCTGCTTGCACAAATTTAATGTCTAAGATTTCAATTTCTTGTCCACAAAGCTGATTATCCTGGGAAAATATACAACAGACTATTGTAGAAGCCATATTTGGAATATATGAAATATTAAGGGAATGGGGCATCAAGGCTGGGAAGTGGCTTGTGTGCTGCAAGGGGGGAAAAGTTATCAGAGTGGTAACAAAAGATTCTGCCAAGCCAAGGAGACGAGTAATCAGGGAATTGGGTTACTTGAATAAAATCTATACCAAATCCAGCTTTTGTTTTCTTAAAATATTCTAACATTGGCACAAACACAAACATATTTCAAACTGTCGAGATGCATGACTAGACTCTAAAAAAGAATATGACTAGAGAGTTAAAGTCAAAGGTTTCCAGGAAAGTTGTTCTCAGCTTGATCCACAAACTGGTTAAACTGGAATGTGGTGGATTTAACACAACTTCAAGTTCTTGAACTGAGACATGATATCGTGTGTCTGATCTTTTGTTTTGCTGAAGATGTTATGCAGTGTTAACCTAACACCTCATTTCTGATGAAAGTAACCCCTGCCTTCAGCACTGCTCCATTCTATGAGCCACCATGTCATAGCAATTCTTTCCTTTTCAATGTTGGGTAAATGTCAGAAATAGACAGGACAGTGACAATGTCTAAAACTTACGTTAATTTTAAAATTAGATATAACTATTGAAATTTCAAAAAGGGAGGCTACCAAGGAACACAGTTGGTGCTCAGGGCAAAACAAAAAGTGTTCTAGAGGTTCCTGATTTTGCAAATTAATTCTGCCTTTCTGATTGTAATTTCAATCAGACATCAACCAGATCTGATTTTCAACAACAACAAAAAAGAAGGTAGGAAAGGAAAAACTTCACCATCCTGCTCAAAACACTCAGAAGAACGGATCTTCTCCATTTTTTCACCTTGATGAGAACTTATGATCCAGACTTATTTCAGTTGCATTTCAGGTCAGGATTTTAGTATGGAGACAGCTTTGTTTGCAAATATACAGTAGGTCAGTGGTCCCCAACCTTTTTATCGCCGCGGACCAGTCAGCCTTTGATAATTTTACCGTGGCCCACTGAGCGCGCGCAGGGGTGGGGGGGCGTTGTTCTGCAGCGATCATGGCCCCCAGCCATTAATGTCTAAACTGCTGCAAGATATACTTAAATATTGATAAAATGTGAGGGGGTGTACTCACTTCTGTGATATCTATCCATCCATGTCTGTCTCTGTCTCTGTCTCTCTCTGTGTATGTATGTGTGTATGCATGTATGTGTATATATCCTCTATCTATCTATCATCTATCTATCTATTTATCTATTTATCCATCCATCCATCCATCCCTCTCTATCTATCAATCACCTATCCACCATCTATCTATCTATTCTAGCTGGCTGGGCAATTTGGGGAGTTGAAGTCCAAAAGTGTTAAAGTTGCTGAGATTGAGAAATGAGGACGAAACAAAAGGGAAGAGAATGAAACAAGGTCGTAGAGAGAGATTGCAAAATGAAAGGGCAACTTCTCTTTTTATTTCCTTCCACCCCCAACACCCCCACCGTGCCTCTCTGGCAATTGGCTGCCCAGGAGGTGGGGAGGGGAAGATGTTTCACAGACAGCTGCCACCCGCCCATCTCTCTCTCTCTCTCTCTCTCTCCGCCTCCCCATCTGACCTCGGCTGCTCCATGGCGGAGACCCCAGAAGGCAAGCAAAAAAAAGGGGGGGCTCAGGAGTGGGGGAAGAAAACAAACCCCATCACGTTCCTATCTGTGAAAGCTCCCCGCTCCCTTCCTGGGCAGCCAATTGCCAGAGAGGCAGTGTGTGTACGTGTGTGTGGGGGGGGGTTGGCAGCCCGCGGCGCGCCTAGTCCGCTGTGGAACGCGCTGCCACCCGCCCAGCGCTCGCTCTCTCGCTCTCTCTCTCTCTCCCCCCCCCTCCAATCTCCCGCTTCTGCTTCGGCCGGCCAGCAACTTGTCCCCGCTTGCCCGGGGACTGGCCTCTGATTGGCTGGCGGGGAGAAAGCCTCGCCAGGGAAGGAGGCAAGGACTCCGTGGTGATGTCATGGGGACGGCGCCCCCAGGTAGCGGCGAACCAAACGCGCTCCGTCTCCACGGGCTACCAAGGCGGCCAGGCGGGCGGCCGGGGTGGGAGTGGGGTTTGGACCGGAGAGGCGGCTCTCAGGTTCGAGTCCCGGGGTTGATCTCAGGCTGCGCGTGTGGGTGAAGAGGCAGCAGGGATCATGGCCCCCGGCCGCTGCAGCGATCATGGCCCCCGGCCGCTGCGCGGCCCGGTGCCAGGTACTCCACGGCCCGGCACCGGTCCGCGGACCGGGGGTTGGGGATCACTGCAGTAGGTGACCTGTTGTGGAGCCAGGAGAGATGTCATGCATCTATCCTTGTGCGTCTCAATCTTTCAGGAGCTTTTGATACCATCGACTGGAGCAAGGATGTCAAATTCTATTTTAATTGAGGGCCACATCAAGATTGTGTTTGACCTCGGGGGGCCAGAATGGGCACGACCGGAGTGTGCATGGCCAGCTCAATGTCATTTGTGTCGGGGGTGCCTATGGTGGCCTGAGTGCTCTGCCAGTGAAAATGGGCTCCCGAGCTCAGTTCCTGGCCACGATGGCCTCTTGCAACCCTTTGCTAGTAAAAAACAGAGCTCAGCAAGGCTGCACACGGCCTTCCCGAGCTTTGTTTTTGCTGCAGAGGCACCGTGAGCCAGTCCTTCACTGTTTCCAGAGCAGCCCTAAGAACCAGATCTAAGCACCCCATGGGTCAGATCCGGCCCGTGGGCCTTGAGTTTGACACCCCCGGATTACAGTATCCTCCTCAGCCAATTTAGAGATAAGTGGCAAAGTTGTATGGCAGTTCTCACCCTTCCTTTGGGGACAGCTTCAGTTGGTGTTGATTCAGAGGACACTCCTTAGGTCCTCTCCTTTCTGGGGTACCAAAGGGCTTGACTCACTCTCCCCCGTCCATCTACATGAAATCAGGGGTAAGGTCATTTGTCCAGTACACTGACAATAACTGATCACATCTGTTGTCTCCAGGTCAACCAAGTGTCGAGGTCTTCTCCTGATGCCTGAAAGTTGTGCATGTCTGAATGGGGAGAAACTATCTTCAATTCAATCCTACTAAGACTGGGTATCTATAAATGTTAGGACCGCCTGGATCTGGGGATATGCGATTTCTGTCCTTAGATTGAGATATACTCCTCCATTCAAAAGCAATGTGTGATCTGGAAGTCTTTCTGGACACTTCTGTTTTGCAAGCCATAATGGTCGCCATATTATTCATTATGTAAAGCATTTTAAAGCTATCTTTCCCAATAAAGTCTGTCTAGGATTGTTGTTAGTAATACAATCATCAAAATATTTAAAGCAAGGTAATTGTATACAAACTTCTAATATTACAATCAATCCCCTCCCCCTCTGTTGAGTTATAGTCCTATCCATTCTTTCTGGTTTCAATAGAAAACTATTGACGAGTAGGTTGACTTGGCCATTCAACAATGAGACATTGGTGAAGTGGGCACACCAGCACCTGCATTTTCTTCATCACAAGAGAAAAGTACATCTTCCTTCCCCTGTCCTTACCACTTTCTATATAGAGATGATCGAGCATATCCTGTCATATTGCATTACTGTCTGGTTTGGAAGCATTACAGCTTCAGACAGGGGAGTGCAGAGAGTGGTGAGGACAGCAGAAAATATTATTGGCAATTCACTTCCTTCTCTCCAGGACATATCATATAAGTAATGCTTGACCAGTGTCTGTAAGATTGTCAGGGACACTACACATTCTCCCCATGACCAGTTTTCCTTGTTACCTTCTGGGAAGAGGCTTCATGGTATCTGAAACCAAACATCCAGATTCAGTCACAGGTTTTTTTCCCATATAGCATCAATCTTGTGAACTCTCAAATTTCCTCTTTCTGTAATGTATTCAAAATGGACAGTGATTAATATATGTGTGTGTAGTGTGTGGTACCCAGAACGGTATTTAGGAAACATATGGAAGAGGTCTTCATCGTGCAGTGGATAGACAATGGCTAAAATGAGGATGATGACGACGATGATATAGTATGTGTATATGTGCGGTGCCTTTGATGTAAGGGAGGAGGGTGATGCCGTTGTCCTGTTCTGTGTCTCGGTTTTTTGGGGGTCTCCCTTTGGATTAGGTTGGTAATTGTTTTTCTTTGGAATCCGTTGGAGATTAATACATTTGTGAGAGTGTGGCATTACCTTTGTCTGCTTGGAGAATGATTATGTTGTCTTTCCTCAGGTTGGTGAGTGCTATTTCTTCTTCTTGCTGTAAGTTGCTTCTGGGTGGATTACTGGAGTAAAGGAAGTCTGATTTTATTGGCTTCATCTGGGTTGATTTTGGTGAGTGTAGCTTCAACTCCGCAGATGATGTCTTCAGTGAGGATGTGTTTAGGGGTGACTGCAAAATTGAAAAACCCAATGGCTCCCTAGGACACACAATCTACCGGAAAAACCACACACGCCAACCGCTACTTAAACGCACAATCCCATCACCATCCTGCATAGATCAACTCTGTACCTAAGACCCTAATCTCCAGAACCAAACACCTAGCCAACAAAGACCACCTGAAAACTGAATTACACACTCTCACAAACATATTAATCGCCAACGGATTCCAAAGAAAAACAATTGCCAACCTAATCCAAAGGGAGACTCCCCCAAAAAACCGAGACACAGAACAGGACAACGGCATCACCCTCCTCCCTTACATCAAAGGCACCACAGATAAAATCAGCAAAATTCTCCACAAACACAATATCAAGGCAGCCTTCAACACTGACCAAAAAATAACCAACATCTTAAGAAACCCCAAAGACAAAATCCAGTTAGAAAACCAAGGAGTCTACGAAATACCAAGCAACATCTCCCCTGCAACATACATAGGACAAATGAACAGGAGAATAAATGCATGCATCACAGAACACAAGAACACAGTAAGAAAAAAAGAAAAAAACTTCTTCCCTTTTCCAGCATATTAAAGCTACAGGACATAAAATTAATTTTGAAGGAACCAGGTTAATCTCCAAAACTGAACACTTCAGCAAGAGAATAATTATGGAAGCTATCGAAATAGAGAAACTCCCCCACAACATGAATAAACATGATGATACCTCCTGTCTATCAGACATCTGGAAACCAGCCCTAGTCAATGAACAAACCCCACCCACCACCCAGGCCGTTACAACATGAAACAACAATGGACACACAGCTAGCACCAATCAGCACCAATCTACCAATCATGATACATCCACACAGCCAATCATTCCACTTACTGAAACAAAGCCAGATCTCCACACACCCCCACCAAGATTTATAGAAAGACAGCAGCTTCGACCATGCTTTAAGCCCAAAACCCAGCCTGAAGATGGAGAGTGAGACCTCGCCGGCAGTTCTGGGTTCTGGCAGAGACTACTGCTGGTTTGCTTAGGGGCACGCTGGACATGCGGTTTTTGTGCGCATGTACAGTACAACTAAAATTGCTCTGTGCATGTGCAGAAGCAAAAAACAAGATGGCATCGGCTATGGTGCTGCCGGGAGAACCAGTTTGGGGGTGTGGCAGGCTTGGGTCGCTGCCGGTTCCAGCGACCCAGGCTGCCAAGCTACTACCAGTTCACTGAACTGGTCCTAACCAGTAGGAACCCACCACTGAATAAAGGATATCTTACCTATCTTAATATTAAATGTGCTATTATATCCTGATCACTATCCTGCCTCTGCTTCTTCTATTCCTAGTTCCTGCCAGTCACCTGAATTCTCTCCAAAGTAAATAGGTGACAAAACCTAATAGATTTTACACACCTAGAGTCTGTCCTTGTTCTGTGTTGAAATAAGGGGAAATGCTACTTCAACAATTGTATAGTGAAGGTTTATTTAAGCCTGTTTCATTTTATTCATGGGTTGGGGACATGATAATTGTAACACCACAAAGACCCAGCAGAAGACAAAAAAAGACATGCCCGGGGCAAGTTTGTGCTGAGGATAGATAGAACTGGAGAGATTGCCAAAGAATCAAAGTTCACATTTTAGCAGGTGTACAGTCGGTATAAAATAATCATCTTAAGTCATAGCAGGAAATTGTCCAGTAAAACAATTTTAATAAGCATATCCAGTAAAACAATTTTAATAAGCATATCCAGTAAAACAATTTTAATAAGCTATTTTTGAACAGCAAGGGCTGTCGCTTGAAATACTGTACATAAATGTATTTATCTGACTGGTTTTTGCTATGATTTTTTTACATGTATATCTTATCTTTTTCCCTGTGGGCCCTTTTTATTTAAGAACAACCTTTTATGGGGAAAAAAATTACTTTCATAAAGTAACCTATGCACGTTATAACAACACAAATGCTTTCTTGTGGCTTTTCCAAGTAGAAATAAAAAGTTTCATTGTACTGTACATTTGCTGAAGTTTGGTAATGAAAATGCTGGTGTTTCCTATTATAGTGAAACCCAAGATACTTAATCCTTTATATAACAACAAAGCAGGCTAGTTATACCCAAAATAAATTTGTTCGTTTGGTTTCAATACTATAGCTTTTCTTGCATATAACAAAAAGCTATGATTCATTTTAAATGTGATTTGTTGGACAAACAAGGAACAAGCCAGAGGTTTTTTTTTAATAAACAATTAAATAATAATAATTTGTTTGGCAAGTCTTAGGACTACAGTTACAACACAATAACTGATGGTTAAATAAGCTAATATTTATAAACCAATGACGAACTATACTTTCAAACAATGGTTTGTTGCCAACAAGAGATGACTACGGCATTTCTTTGGCTACATTTGATGCCATGCTGAAGAAAAATAAACCTTATTATGTATGGTTTAGTATGTGAAGCAGGTTCATATTTGCATTCTCCTAACTTTTGCTTGTTATGATTAGAAAAACACTCCCCTTTTGAGCTGTTTGTTTATTCTCTCCTCCTAGCTTCTACCTTGGGTAAATACAGTTATAGCTACTTTCATTTGCTTGGTAAAAGGTGGGTGACTCATAAAGTTGCAGAGGCACATCACCAAAGAACATGTCAAAATTGTTAGGCACTAATAAAGCACCAGCTGGTCTCCTAAGTTATAAAAATGTTGGGTTTAATAGGATAAATTCAAAAGGATGTAAACATTGAAAAGGTGTGTCTGTGTGTTTGTAAATTACAGAATGGCTGGATTTATGCAATGTACTTAATTTGGTTCCTAAAATAAGACTATGTTGGGTCTCTGCAGTATAATGAAGCATAAACTAATCAAACTTGAAACTATGTTTGAGGCAACATGCTAAGCTACAATTTAAATAATAATAATAATCTAATCACAGTTAAAAGATAATTTTATGTTTAGCATGTTGTACAAGTGCAGTTACTAAATCTTTAACTGCCCTGGTTAAAGGTATAGTGTGAGTCCAGCTAGCAATGGTTTTAGATTTCTTCTATCAGCTAGTAGAACAAGCTAGCTAGTAATGATTTTAGATTTCTTCCCTCCCCTGTGTATCATTGGCTTCTGTCTATTCATGCATGTCAGCCCTACAAGTGACCAATCTTAAGCAGAGTAAATCCAATTTATGCATTCAAGAATATTGGGTAGTGCAATCAGTTTTTAGAATGCACTACTGCAAAATGGGTGTGATATCCTCCATCTTCGATAAACATTATACAGATTTAGCAAGCTCACAAACGATACATCCAATCCATTTATGTTATGATAGTGCTAATGAAATGAAAAACACACTTTCCAAAGCAGTAAAGTTTGATTTGGGAAACAAAGC
Source organism: Thamnophis elegans (assembly GCF_009769535.1). NCBI lineage: Eukaryota > Metazoa > Chordata > Lepidosauria > Squamata > Natricidae > Thamnophis > Thamnophis elegans. Next base: position 127,238,194 of record NC_045543.1, on the reverse strand, counting down.
AGTGAGATGTGGTTGATGTCATCCATGATTGAAATATTCCTAGGAGGCATATGACCAGATAATGCTAAATATAAAACACCATACTGGATATCTAGCATGCTTCAATCAGACCCAATGAGACTGTTCTTCTCTTCCTCCAAACTGAATCAACAATTTGTATTACAAAGAACACAGGAAGTAAAATATGAAATTCTATAGAATACACCAGGGCAAGTATTACCTAGCTTCGGTATGAATCATTCACTGGGAAACTACAATAGCTCTGACAGCTATAAATTCATCCTTGAATGAACAGTAATCTGATCAGATCTCAACATTTCTTCAGAAGCCTAATTTTTCCCAACAGGACATTTTTGAACAGAATGCTTTTTGCTACAATTAGAAGTGCACAGTGTTGGGTCAAAATGACACCTAGGAGTCTAAGACTAATATCTTTCAGGAAATTTCCCCTTCACTTTCCTACCAGTTCTTATTTAATCTGATGAAAGAGATTTCAAAATTTATTTCAAAGGAGTAGAGATTTCAGAGAGTTCTGAATTGGATTGCACACTAATGCATACTTGTGCACAAATTTGTAACATAGCCATTCCTATTAACAAGAGATACCTTATGTCTGCATAGGCTCTTTTAGATGGACGTAATCTGGACTACTTCCTGGCTTCAATAGATTATTGGCAGGGTATGGTAGTCTTCTTTAAATCCTGTGCCCAGAATGACATTTTCTTTGTGGAATACCTGAAGTTCAACTTAATTGGTCAATTGTATTGTAGAATTCAGGCCATTGAGCCTCAGTGGCGCAGTGGTTGAAGTGCAGTATTGCAGATTATTCTATTGACTGCTAGGTGCCTGCAATTTGGCAGGTCAAATCTCACCAGGCTCAAGGTTGACTCAGCCTTCCATCCATCTGAGGTGGGTAAAATGAGGACCCAGATTGTTGGGGGCAATATGCTGACTCTGTAAACCGCTTAGAGAGGGCTGGAAAGCACTGTAAAGTGCTATTGCTATTGGTTCCACCACAAATGCGCACACAACAAAAGCACGCCTGACTAAACCGCGGTGTCTAAAGCGCGGTGACAAAACCGTGTGACAAATGAGCGACTAATTAGCCCTAAAGCGCGCTGACAAAAGCGTGCCGACAGAAGCGCGCTGTAACGCAACCCTAAACCTAACCCTAAACCTAACCCTAAACCTAACCCTAAACCTAACCCTAACCCTAACCCTAAACCTAACCCTAACCCTAACCCTAACCCTAACCCTAAACCTAAACCTAACCCTAACCCTAACCCTAAACCTAACCCTAAACCTAACCCTAAACCTAACTGTAAATCTTACCTTAAATTAAATCGCGCTTCTGTCAGCGCGCTGTTGTCGGCGCGCTGTTGTCGGCGCGCTTTTGACATCGCGGTTTTAGCGCCGCGGTGTTGTCAGCGCGCTTATGACGTTCGCGCTTTTGACGGGTCACGTTGCTATTGCTATTGCTATCATGGTTTATTTAGGCATAGTATGCTTTTTGAATCCAACTATGAATCCAACTATGCTCACTCAGTTTGCCTGGATTTAGCATGCTAAATAATAAAATTTATTTATTTATTAAAAATAATAAATTAGCATACCATAGTATGCTAATCTACTCCAACATTTTTTTTGGAAAAGAGAACATATACTTAGGCATTTCTGCAAAATGACTGCTGAGGAAAGGGGAGAACCTGTTCATTCAAAAAATAGTTGCCCTGGGAAAAAACTAACCATAAACTTGATTACTACTTGCCCCTTTCCTGCAGGGCACTCACTTCCATCCCTGTTTACCTTTGTTCTTTCTCTGAGCTGCTGGACACCTTTCCAAACTAACCTCTGGATTGAATTCCCATTATTGCTCTATTCTAAAAAAAGACCAAGTTTCCCATTGGATCCCATGCATATTCTTGGAATCAGATAAGATGCTACAGGCTAGTACTGTGCTTTGCAGCATGGCAGGTTCCCATTTTTTTTTTAATTAAAATGTATGCTTTTGATACAAAAAGCTCAGGGGGGAACAGGAAGCCTGATAGGTGCCAAGAAAAATACCTCCAGGCGCCCTACTGGAAAATCCTATTCATTCTGTTGTCTTTGCAGATAGCTGCCCCACTAGGCAAGGATGTGGCTTCATCATTACAGTAGAGTAAGGCTGAATTACTGCTAATGAATTACAAGTGCCATACAGCTACTGTATCATAATGATACTGTTTCATTATGTTAGAATAATGGTGCATTATTGTTTAGTTGCCTTGAACTCTTCTTATTTAATTATGCCAACCTATTTGTTGGTTCACATATCACAGTAAACTCTTACTTGTCTAAACATGGTGATGGAATAGGCTGCCATGGACTGAATTCTCAACAGATCTTAATCCAAAAACCCAGAGTAACGACCAATATTCTATGCACAGATTGACGGTGAGTGCCCCCGTCCCCCGTTACAAAGGCTTGGCACTGGCTTTCCTGACTGTCATTGATGCTTGTCCTTCATTCAGACACATTTCTAAATTTTGGTTCCCTGAGAAAACACACCTGTCATGTGTTTTAGCAGCACATTTTGATATACGATATTCCTGGGCCTTTGCCAGCTGATCATGTGATAGGAAATTAATCTCTGCAGAGCAGCAAAAACCACCAAAGTTGATTGTTCAGCGTTTTGTATTATTTTCGCCCGTAGGCAGCGATTTCTGGGATACAGAAAATCTCAATTTTTAGAACACCTGAGATCACTTTTTTGGCTCAGGAAACAATTGTCAACCATTGTTTTCACATGCCCATCTTTCCTTGTAAAGGTAGGTGGAATATTCTCCCATCCACCCACCCCTCCTTTATTAATTGCCAGGAATGCAACTACTAAATAAATACCCTTCAGCAGCACAAGGTGCCCTCCGAGGGAGACAGGGCTGCTTCCCTGGCACTTCTCCACAAAGTGGGAGGAAACACTCCAGACAGGCCTCAACTTACAACCACAACTGAATTGAGCAGAATTTCTGTTGCTAAGCAATGCGATTGTTAAGTGACTTGCTCTTGATTTTACAACCTTTTTGCCATGGTTGTTAAGTGAATCACTGCAGTGGTTAAGTGAATCACATGGTCATTAAGTGAATTTGGCTTCACCCATTGACTTTGCATGCCAGAAACTGGCTAGGAAGGTTACAAATGAGCACATGTTCCTGCAGTGCTACAACTGTCATAAATGTAGGGACAACTTCCAAGAGCTCGAGTTTTGATGACGTGATTATGGGGATGCTGGAAAAGTTGTATGTGCGAGGACGTGTTGTAAGTCACTTTGTTCAGAACTGAACAACTGCTAACTGAATGGTTGTAAGTCAAGGACTATCTGTTTCCCAGCCAATTCAACATGGCATAAGTAAATAGCTGTAGAATTTCTTGGTGAAGAGAAATTGTAGGCCACCCAGAATCACTTTTTGTGAGATGGGAGGCCATGTAAATTTGATTAATAGATAAATAATTAAATGAATAAATTGTGAATATGAATTATGCAAGCTTGCCATACTATACGATATTAAGCAAGCTACAGTCTCAAAAATAACACCATTCCGATAGTTAAAAATGCTGGCTCCACTCTTTAATAATAAAAATCAAAGAACCCAATGAGAAAATGGAAATGAAATTACATATGAAGATCAAGCTAATGACAACAGCTACAACAATCAATTGACAATGAAACCATTGAAGATAGCTTTCAAACTTTCAATCCAATGTTTCTCAACTTGAAGATATATGGACTTCAACTTCCAGAATTCCACCGCAAACATTTTCAAGTTGCAAAGCTTAACTATTTCATCAAGAAAACATTATAGTTCATGTCCAAGCTGAAATTCTGTTGGGAAAACAGAGGAAAACAGTTCTAAAAAAAACTAGAAGAGATTTCTATTTAAATTGCCTCCAATGAAGGATGAGATAAAGGCAACGTCCTGGATCATATTCTTGAAAATAACTTTTGCCCTGTGGTTAGAAGCTTGTGAGGATTAGCCTATTGATTAGGATTAATTTAATTTGCTTGTTCTGTGGAACATTTAAAATAGCTAATAATAAAGAGCAATATTCCTTAGTATCAGCAGAGAGAGATCCTCCCTTCATTAAGTATGACAATTATAGTTACGATATTGGTAATGTATAATTATTGCTAAATTGTTGTGTTTTTCCTGGCAACAGTCCTGTGATTTCAATCAAGACAGTACTGTAAGGAGGTCAGGAGGTCAGACTCATGTACAAAGGTCAATTTTCATCCTTCCCTTATCCTAATACTCTAATTTTTAGCAATCATCTACAGTGATGTAGTACATTTGGCATTGAGAATTCTGATAGAATTTTGCTGTGGCCATTTTCATCAGGTTTACTGTTTGTAAGGGCAGATTTTGCCTTTCCTTCCTCACACATTGTCCAAATAAAATGCCTCCTTTCCCTCATCCTTGCTTGTAAATGCTGATGAGGGAGGGCAATCTTTGGGTCCCCTGTAAAACAAGTTAGGAATAAATCTGATTTAGTTCCTAATTATCTTAATATAAAATGTATTCTAGTCCTGAGGCTTCTTGATTCTTTAAAAAGATGATGCCAGTTGTAAACTTTTGATTTTCCTCAGGCACAATATAATGGCAGGAATAATAATCAATTAGTTTTACGGTTGGTTGCACAGTTAGCTTAGCTGAATTTGGTATTTTTATCCATCGATAAAATGCAAGTTCTGGGCTAGGCAGATGTTATTGTTTGAGAGTGTTAAAGATGTCATCACAGGATATCAATTGTTCCATGCAAAGTAGCATTTTGCAACTGACTGGTGGTAATTTTGTCAATGAGGAAGGAAGGAAGGGAGAAAGAGACAAGGGGAAGGGAAAGGAAAGGAAAGATATCAACCTGATAACGTTTCATCTCTCATAGTCAACAAAATAATCTATCTTCTTTTGGATTAAAAAAAATATGAGTTTGTTCTGATTGCTCCAAAATGTCTTAGATTCTAGAAAAGGACCTCAGCATCCAGCCCTTACTACAAGGTATAATTAGAAATCAAACAGGGGATGTGTGATGCCTTCAGTACTGGAGCACTACACATAGATGTTTTTAATGCAACTCAAACTCTATTAACTTCTCATAACTTACAATGGAATCATGTTGCTCAAATCATGCTCAAGAAAAACAAAAACTCCACATGGAATTTTGTGGCAAATGGATTGTTAAACTTTTTTTTCCGTTTAGAGGAAAAATGATTTCTGTTGTGCCAGACATTTCAAGGACTTCACAGATTGAAGGGGTTCAGTGAGTGTCAGCAACATATGGAATAATTGGCTCCCTCCAGCTGATCTCGACATGAACACACCCACTTCATTTTTTCCACCATTAGCCCAGAAAATAGTATTTGAGTACATCCTTTGGAGTTTGTGGAATTAAGGATTTATTTGAATCCAGCTAGTCTTCTGATGACTACCCACTACGTCATTGTCTTGGCAAATATACGGAAGTGGTTTGCCCTGCTTTCTTCCAATGTGTTTTTTGACTTCCCAATTTAATCAACAGCCAACTGAAATCCTAATTAGGTCTAACCCTGCTTAGGTGGTATTATTATTTATTATTATTATACAATTGTATCACAGCAGCCAGTTGTTTCGCCGGATTTGGCATTGGTTACTAGTCGGGCCCCACCCAGGGGCCTAGGACGTCGTAACGTTGTTGTTGTTGTTGTTGTTGTTGTTATTATTATTATTATTATTATTATGCAATTGTATCACAGCGGCCAGTTGTTTCGCCGGATTTGGCATTGGTTACTAGTCGGGCCCCACCCAGGGGCCTAGGACGTCGTAACGTATTTTCGTAATATGCGTGCAGATCCAAGCAGATCCAAAAAGTGCGGCTTTTTGCATTTGACTGATGGTGATTTTGTCAATTTTTAACTGTTTTAAATGTAATTCCAGTGCTTTTGGAATAGCACCCAGTGTGCCAATTACCACTGGAATTATCACTGCTGGTTTGTGCCATAGTAGTTGAATTTCGATTTTTAAGTCCTGGTATCTTGCGATTTTTTCATGTTCCTTCTCGGCGACCCTGCTATCACCTGGTATTGCGATGTCTATGATTGTGACCTTATTTTTCTCAACCAGTGTGATGTCTGGTGTATTATGTGCCAGTATTTTGTCCGTTTGTATACGGAAATCCCACAAGATCTTGACCATCTGATTTTCGGTGACTTTTTCAGGCTGATGTTCCCACCAGTTTGTTGCTGTTTTAATATTATAATTTTTGCCCAAATTCCAATGGATCATTTGTGCTACTGAATTGTGCCGCAATTTATAATCAGTCTGCGCGATTTTTTTACAGCAGCTGAGTATGTGATCAACAGTTTCATCAGCTTCTTTGCAAAGTCTGCATTTGGCATCATCAGAGGATTTTTCGATTTTGGCCTTAATGGCATTTGTACGGATAGCTTGTTCTTGCGCAGCCAGGATTAGTGACTCTGTTTCTTTCTTTAATGTACCTGTTGTTAACCATAACCAAGTTTGTTCACTGTTGTTGTTGTTGTTGTTGTTATTATTATTATTATTATTATTATTATTATTATTATTATTATTATTAATTGTATGCTGCATAACTCTCAACAATTTGAGGAGGCTCACAACAACCAGACAATGAGATTACCATAACATCAATAAAAGTTTTTAAAAATGGACACCTTGGTGCTCTCTGAGTTTGGTTGTTCACCTGCAGATATTTAATTATCCTAACGAGGTAACATTTTCAGGATACACCAGTGCAACCTAGAGAGGTAATAAAATGTCTGCAAGCAAACAATTAAGCTCTGAGAAACAGTAACTCCACAGTTATTGTGCACAGTTCAACCGTGTGCTACATAGAGTCTCATATTAAATGTAATGATGGTGAGAGTGATGAAGCAACGGATTTCCCTCTCCTTCACCAAAGGCCAGGATGAAGAACCATCTCCATGGCTTTTCTGAACAAAAGAGACCCATTGCTTAATTAGAGGAGCCCAAGAGCAAGATCGAATCAGCTAGGAAGATACTAGGAGAGAAAGGTGGTCTCTCAAGTAACCAGGCCCGAGGGGGATTTCACATAATTTTACCACTGGTTCACCGTGCACCTTCCGCGCATGCACTTTGCTCGTGCACATGGCTTGCATACATGTGTGTGGCTTAGAAAACATGGCTAAATCGGACATCATAGGCCACCTACCCGCCACAGGTTCGTTCACCTGAACCGGTCTGAACCGGCTGAATACCACAGGCCCTAATCCAAGATCAACCAGGTTAACAGTATGTTTAATATTTACAAAAAAAAAAAATTGTCCCTATTGGAAATGACCTGCAAGAGATTTCCAGTTTAGTTTTCACCCAGCATTTTCCTAGTAAGACTAGGAAAATACTAGTCTTACTAGGAAAGACTAGTAAAGCACACATGTTCAGTTCAGCTAGCGATATATATCTTGATGTTTATTTCATAAATATCAGCAAACTTCACTGGCTAAGAGGTGGACAAAAGCAGGGTGTGCAAGAGAGAAACAAGTATAAGATACAAATTATTTTTTTTTAAGGTTTTAAGGGCGACAATTTACATTCCGATTGTTCAAAGGGGATTCTGTGGAAACCTGGGGAGAACTTCACTGGATTCTACAAAACACTAGGGAAGAGGGGCAGGAAAAACCTCAACCCTTAGGCTGGTGTAGTTCTTCCTTTATCCATAACAGGACATCACCAACATTTGCCATCACACCTGTTAAGCTGCCTGTCCCTTGAGTCTCCTCACAGGCACAAGCACACAAGCCAAATTTCTACCTTCCCCCCAAATTCTGATCGATAGTTCTCTAGGCATTAAGCAGGCCATGACAGCTGAGCCAGCTGAAAGCTAAGGTGGTTAGAAATCTTGTGCGGCTTCCTGACTTTGCTTAGTAGCACAAGAGCTATTCCAGGAAGTCCCTCCCTCTTCATGTTCCAAGTTGCAGACTGGATGTGTGTACATGCATCCTTTATGTCCCCACAAAGTCTGCTTAATCATCAAGGTGGCATCCAACGCACACCTTACTTAGGCATAAGTCCCACTGCGTTGCATCTGAATTGCCTTTAAAGGCTAAGGAACAGCTGAAGAGATTTCAACTAATTTTCATACTGCAATAATATTGTCTGCTGTGAGTTTCCAAATAGAGTTTTAAAAGCAATTGTCTTGAAATTGACAGTCAATACAGGTATTCCTTGATTTACAACTGAGCCCCCATATATTCCAATACCAAGCGAGACAGATGTTAAACAGTGTTTTGTCCCCATTTTACGAACTTTCTTGCCACAGTTATTAAGCAAATCATGCGATCATTAAGTGAATCTGGCTTCCCCCATTGACTTTGCTTGTCAAAACAGTCCAGCTGGGAAGATTAGAAAAGATAATCATATGACCCCAGGATGGTGCAACTGTCATAAATACATGCCAGTTGCCAAGTGCCCGTATTTTGATCACGTGACCATGTGCAATGGTTGTAAGTTTGAAAAGTGCCTTTGTTCGGCGTCCTCGTAACTGGTCGAATGGTCACTAAATGAACGGTTTTAAGTTGAGGACTAGCTGCATCTTTTATGCTGTTTGCAACAGCCTCCCTTGTTTGTGACAGAACCTCACAGCCATGAAAAAGCAAACATCTACAAGAAAGGTGATCTCTGCTGACAATTTTGTTGTATTTATTTTGTACAATGACAAACAAGACTATACCACAAGTAGCATCAATTGTTCCAAATATTGAACAATGATCTGAGAAAAAGCAATTGCATCCAGTTATTCAATGTTGATTTGTTTGGCTAAAGCAGGGGTGTCCAAACTTGGGAACTTTAAGACTTGTGGACTTCAGCTCCCAGAATTCCCCAGCCACAAGTCTTAAAGTTCCCAACTTTGGTCACCCATGGGCTAAAGCATTAGCTTCTCACATAATTGTGAAATTCAAGTCTTGTACATTGAAAGTCTTAATTTTCAGGTGGGCAATAAAAACTTCATTTTTTGTTTTATTTCTAATTTCCCAAAATTGCTGATTTGCCACCCTTGATCAGGAGTTCTGAGATTTAAAAAAAATAAGTTCCATGATCTGAAAAAAATGTCAATGCCTGATCTGTATTTTATATATGTGTATGTGTATGTGTGTGTGTGTATGTGTGTGTATGTATGTATGTATGTATGTGACCTAATGACTAAGAAGTTTGCCTAGGATGTAATATAGCGCGCGCGCACACACACACACACACACACACACACACACACACACATATATATACATACATACATACATACATACATACATACATACATACATATGAATGAACTTTCCAGAGCTACTGGAAATAATAACTTGAACAATTTGTATAGACCAAGGATGGCTAACCTTTCCTGGACCCGAGTGCCTAAAGCGTATGCACCCACAAATGCAGGTGCACGCCCAAACCCCCAAATGCAATGCATGGTGTTGTATTTTCAGTGTCAATCAGGGTTGAGGATGATTGCCATTGGTTGAAATTAAAGGAGGGTTCTGGTGGGAAAAGCTCATTTTCTAATTGGTTGCCGATTTCACAGTTCACAGGGAATACATAAAACATACATATCCCCCACACATACCCCCCAACCACGTGCATGTGTGCGCACCCCCATGTCCTCACGCATACTTACGTGTCCCCTGCACTTACACCCCCCGCATGTGTGCACAGCCCCCCCCCCACACACACACTGCCCTCCTGTGAATGCATGGCAGAGACCCAATGATCAGCTGTCCAGTGGGAAGGGCCCATGCACGGCAGAGCTGAACTGGGGCAATGGCTTGCATGCCCACAGAGAGGGCACTGTGTGCCACCATCACGGGTATAGACAGTACAAGGGAAGGGCCTTTGGTTATTCCAACTTCAACCCTTTCATGCATACAATGGCAGCAGAGATGGAAAGTAGGATATCAGGTGATCTCTCCTCAGTTCTGCACCATTAAAAAAACACTGTGATGGAGTTAAGGGCCCACAATCCTTCTTAACAGCAACAAAGACTGCTAGAATTGTCATCCCTAAGTGATGTAGCCACATGGCATCATACTTTATGACCTCATTCCATAGTGAGATAAATTCCAGTCCCAATTGCAGTTGTTAATACCTGTAGCATTTAGGTGATTTGGCCGTTTCTCTGGAGAGGTAATGACACTTAATTAATTAATTACATTTAGAGTTACCCAAGTCCATAAAGTCAAGGACAGTTAATATTTCCCAATGAAGAGCCACTTTGGTGTAGGTGTTAAAATGCAGGATTAGAAACTAGGAAACCATAAATTCTAGGGTGATTTGGGGGCAGTCATTATTTCTCAGCACACACCTCACTTCACCTGGTTGATGTAGAGAAAATAGGAGGCAGGAGCCTTATTTACAGTAAATAATTTTGTGTAACCAATAAAGGTGGGAATCTATAAATCAAATGATAACATAAATCTCCATGCATAAAGAAAACTAGCATGTCAAAAGGGGGGAGGGGGAATCCAGCTTAGTGCTTATATTTGAAATGTCTTCATTAAGGAACACTAACTTAAATGCTCTTTCTATACCCTGAAACAGAGCAGCTAGATTTTAATATTATCACTTTATCCTCTGGCATCTGCTTTATAATATAGACACAGACAGGATAAAGCTGGCTAAAGCCCACGACTTTCTGTAATTATTGAAATTACCGTATCAAGTTCATATGAGAGTGCCTATATTATTTCTATCAGGGATGTGGTGGCTCAGTGGCTAAGATGCTGAGCTTGTCGATCAGAAAGGTCGGCAGTTTGGCAGTTCGAATCCCTAGTGCTGCTTAACGGAGTGAGCTCCCGTTACTTGTCCCAGCTTCTGCCAACCTAGCAGTTTGAAAGCATGTAAAAATGCAAGTAGAAAAATAGGAACCACCTTTGGTGGGAAGGTAACAGCGTTCCTTGTGCCTTCGGTATTTAGTCATGCCGGCCACATGACCACAGAGATGTCTTCAGACAGCGCTGGCTCTTCAGCTTTGAAACGGAAATGAACACTGCCCCCCTAGAGTCAGGAACAACTAGCACATATGTGCTTTATTTTATTTTAATTAATTATTTTAATTAATTATTTTAAATAATTGTTTTAATTAATTATTTTAATTAATTATTTTAATTAATACTTTTAATGTTGGTCCCGGAAGGGGGGGGACACTGGTCCATGGGAAAACAGCACACGGGTTAAAATGAAACAGCAAACATAGGATGATGGACAAAGATTCTCTTCTATTTGACCATAAAAGAAAACATGACTTTTAATTAATGAGTAACAAGGGAGAAGTATCTGTAGGCATTTGGTCTATGTTCTTGGAAGAGTTTAAGGTATGTCCTGACAAGATTTTTACTGTGCAATTGTCCAGTCTCACTCAAAGAATTTTAGGGGAAGGTCAAGTTGTTGTAGTCTCCCTGTCTGTTATCCTCCTGTGTTTTCCCATTAATCCACTTGCTTTTTCTTCTTCTTACCATAATAAGGAAGGATGGAAAAGCAGCAGAGCTGCACCATGTCCTTTGACTGACAGGGATGGGAACTCTCTGTCTGAAACCACTCTAGATCTATTCTCCAGATATCAAAGCTCTTTCTTTAAAATCACCTTCCTTAACCCATCTGTGTTCTCTACTTCCATGCTGGCCTCCCTCCCTTCAATCTCATGCATAAGTTTGTCATTAAGAAAGGCTCAGTTTGTATCTCCAGTTGACCATGTTATAAATCAGTGGTTCCCAAACTTGGCAACTTTAAGACTTGTGGACTTCAACTCCCAGAATTCTCCAGCTGGCTGGAGAATTCTGGGAGTTGAAGTCCACAAGTCTTAAATTGCCAAGTTTGGGAATCACTGTTATAAATGATGGAATAGGCTAGTGGTCCACGGACTCCTGGAGAAGGCACAAGGTCATCATAGGGGATCCTCAAAGATTTGAAGAAATGTTATGATTTAAATCTTGAGTTAAGTCTTGGTGGTCCATGGCCACAAAAGGTATTTATAGGAGGTCCACCATGAAGAAAAGGTTGGGAATCACTGGAATATGCTATTTCCCAAAAGACACTTTTTAAGCTTTCTAAAAGAAGAATTTTACTTTGAATACTTTTTAAAATGTTTGTAGGGATAGATACTTTATTTGTAATGGATATCTATGGAGATTCTGTCATCCAGGCCATGGTTGCTTTTTTCAAGAGGTAATTGAACATTCTATGGGATGTGGTGGCTCAGTGGCTAAGACTCTGAGCTTGTCGATCAGAAAGGTCAGCAGTTTGGCGGTTTGAATCCATAGCACTGCGTAACAGAGTGAGCTCCTGTCTCCCAGCTTCTGCCAATTTAGCAGTCTAAAACCACGTAAAAATACACAAGTTCACAATAGATACAAACTCAAGGTAAACCACTCCAAACTCTATTGCAGAAAATATGACATCAGCAACAGAGTGGTCAACGCCTGGAATGCTCTACTTGACTCCGTTGTCACATCCTCAAACCCTCACAGCTTCAACCTTAGGCTGTTTACTGTCTACTTAGACCTCACTCCATTCCTAAGAGGTCTTTAAGGGGCGTGCATAAGCGCACCGACATGCCTACCGTCCCCGTCCTCCTGTCCCCACTTATTCTACCCATTTCCTGTATTCATAATCATGTTTATACTTATATCTGTTATCTTATATATGCTTGACAAAATACATAAAATTAAACATTAAAATTAAAGTCCATAGTTTCCCAGGAGGATCCCAAAGGTGCTTTTTTTTTTTTTCAAGAGGCCACTGGACTTTCTGGTTTTTCCTGGGAAGACGTTTCACTTCTCATCCAAGAAATTGAAGCAGAAATGGATGAGAAGCGAAATGTCTTCAAAGAACAAACCAGAAAGTCCAGTCGCCACTTGGGAAAAAAAGCACCTTTGGGACAACCAAGACCTGGATGTCTGAGAATCTCCATAGACATCACAATGTCTATTTATACTTGTATAAATATAAAATATCAATATATATTTATTATTTATTTATTTGTTTGTTTGTTTGTTTGTTTGTTTGTTTATAACATAGGTATCACAATAGAGTTTGGAGTTTGGAGTTTATTCAATTTGTAGGCCGCCCTATTCCCTGAAGGGACTCAGGGCGGCTGAACAAAGCCAAGGGAGGGGAAATTACAAAAAGTAAGACAAAGACAATCAGACAATATGAACAATTTAAAAACACAACAGACACAGCAAATTAGAGTAGGCGGGGGGGGGGGACTCAACCCCAGGCTTGCTGGGACAGCCAGGTCTTCACGGCAGTCCGGAAGGCCTGAAGGGTGGAGAGGGTCTGAATCTCCACGGGGAGCTCGTTCCAAAGGGTTAGATACAAACTTATGGTAAACCGCTCCAAATTTGATTGCAGAAAATATGACTTCAGAAACAGAGTGCTCAATGCCTGGAATGCTCCACCTGATTCTGTGGTTTCTTCCCCAAACCCCCAAAACTTTAACCTTAGACTGTCTACTGTCAATCTCACCCCATTTCTAAGAGGTCTGTAAGGGGCAACGTAAGCGCACCAGCATGCCTACCGTCCCTGTCCTAATACTCCCTTGTATTTGTATTCATTTCATGCATTCATAATCATGTCCGTACTTATATCTGTTATCTAATTCATACTTGATGAAATAAAATAAATTAAAAAATAAGAATAAATAAAATAAAAAATAGATATTCCCAGAAGGATAGGACTTCAAGCTGGAAGTGGGGGGGGGTGGGGTGGATGAGGATGGAGGGCACAAATGGTGAGAATCACTTCATCCTTGGCTGGATTAAATACCCACCTAACAATTGCAGACATGGGTGGAATAGAATTAATAGAATAGAATAGAATGTGAAATTAGAATAGAATGGAATGGAGTGGAGTGGAATAGAATAGAATAGAATAGAGTAGAATAGAATAATGGAATGTGGAATAGAATAGAATAATGGAATGTGGAATGGGATGGAATAGAATTCTTCATTGGCCAAGTGTGATTGGACACACAAGGAATTTGTCTTTGGTGCAGATGCGCTCTGTGTACATAAAAAGACAAGATATATTCATAAGGTGCAACACTTAATGATAGTCATAGGGTAGAAAGAGCTGCGAGAGCGGCCGTTCGGAGAAGTTTGAGGGAAAACATCACGAGCAGCCAGGACCTCCAGCCCCCCACCCCACCCCCACCCCACCCCCACCAGCCGCGCCCCTTCCCGAAGTGACAGCCACGCGCAACTCGCGCGCCCCGCTGGTTGGAAGAAAGTCCTTCTCCGCGCCAAGCGCTTTTCCCTCCCAACCGCACCCCTCTCGCGTTCTTCGGCCCGCTGGACCAATGGGGGCCCGGGGTAGGCGGAGCCCGGCGAGCCTCCCGGGCTGAGAAATTGGAAGGAGCGAAGTTGCGAACGCTCCGAGGAGTGAGTAAAGCGCCGCGCTCGGAGGAAGTAGCGGCACATGATTGGAGCGGGAAGAGGGGCTGAGTTGGGGCATCCTCGGCATCCCCCGGGTGATCTTCGGGCCCCCGGCTTCCCCAGCTCTTCTCCTATGGGGAGACGCGAGTGAGATGTATCGCTCTGGCGTCCGCTACCAACGCCACCGCCGCGCTGTGATCGGAGCGCCGGAGAGGACGGATGAAATAGTGGCGGAGTCGCCGGAGTCGCCTCCTGCAGCCGACCGGAGGACCCGGGGAAACCGGCGGGCGATCGGGTCCCGCGAAACTTTCGGATCGGGGTGGCTTCGCGAAGCCCCGGGACGAAGAAGAAATCTATGGGACTTGTTGGTCTGCTCGCAGATAGATAGATGTCCTCGCTCCGGGATCTGAAAAAGGCAGGCAAACGGCTACTTTTATCAGAAGACGTGCGGGAAGCCCTAACTGTGGCCAAAAGGGGTCCGAGTTTTAAACTGAAGAACAGAAGGTCAGACAACCCCCAAAATCAGGGCGGAAAACCCACCCGCAAGTCTCTCTATCTTCCTGACCTGCAGAATTATTTCTGAGGCATTGGGGCTCCTGTCTTCTCCCCACCGTTCTGAAATAAGAATAACTCCCCAACTCCTTTTCCATCTCTTCTCTTCCTCCCTCTGAAATGTAGGGTTTTTTTTTCTTTCCCTTATGTTGGCTGCCTTCTTGTTTCCCTTCCTCTCCGAACTGAACTTTAGCACTCTTGACCCTCCTAGTTTATCCACGTCGCTTTCTTGCTTTTTCTT
This sequence comes from Thamnophis elegans, assembly GCF_009769535.1. NCBI lineage: Eukaryota > Metazoa > Chordata > Lepidosauria > Squamata > Natricidae > Thamnophis > Thamnophis elegans. The sequence goes on along the minus strand of NC_045543.1, from coordinate 127,222,970 downwards.
CTCGGGTTTTTTTTGCCATGGCATTGAACTCCACCATGATCCCCGCTACCAACGGCTCCTCTAATGGGACAGGTGGGCTGCCTGAGAACAGCAAGCCCCTGACCATCCCCATGGTCATGTTCATTTTCGGAGTGGTGGGGAACCTCGTGGCCATCGTGGTTCTTTGCAAGTCCAGGAAGGAGCAGAAGGAGACAACCTTCTACACGCTGGTCTGTGGATTGGCTGTCACCGACCTCTTGGGGACTTGCCTGGTCAGTCCGGTGACTATTGCTACATATCTGAAACAGGAATGGCCTGGTGGCCAACCCCTATGTGAATACAGCAGCTTCATCCTCCTCTTTTTTGGCCTGTCCGGACTCAGCATCATTTGCGCCATGTCCATAGAGAGGTACCTGGCCATCAATCATGCCTACTTCTACAGCCATTACGTGGATAAGAAACTGGCGGCGCTCACTCTTTTCGCAATCTACGTTTCCAATGTCCTCTTCTGTGCCATGCCAAACATGGGTTTAGGGAAGACAAAGCTCCAGTACCCGTACACCTGGTGCTTCATAGACTGGCAGACAAACATATCCAGCCATGCTGCTTTCTCCTACATGTATGCCGGCTTCAGCTCCTTCCTCATTATGGTCACGGTGGTATCCAACATCTTGGTGTGCATGGCCCTGATCCGCATGCACAGGCAATTTATGCGTCGAACTTCCCTGGGGACAGACCACGCCACTAACCGCGTGTCAGACTTTCGCCGGCGCAGGAGCTTCCGGCGCATGGCCGGTGCAGAAATCCAGATGGTCATCTTGCTCATTGCCACTTCCTTGGTCGTAGTGATTTGTTCCATTCCTCTAGTGGTGAGTAATCTGCTTATCCTTTTTCTTTCCAATATTATCATTAATTTCCTTTAGGGGAACAGTGTGCTGCAACATGAAATTCCCTCCTTTGCAGTTGTCACAACATGTGATCTAAAACTTCTTTAACCCAGCAAAAGCAAGAAACCTATTCTACTACTTTTTTCTTGACTGGATGCTAATATTCAACACAAAACACTAAGGAACACTTTTGACCTGCTTTTTAGCTGTTTACCTATTCATAGGGCTGTGAAGATCCCAAAACATCTTCATTATTGCCAATCTCTTAAAGAAATTCATTGTGGACAATTTTAGTCTCATGCAGGAAAACTGTTTATGCATATTCAAGCAATCGATACACAGAATAATTGTGGCACATTACTTGACATTAAAATTGTGTGCCTTCACTTTCTTCAAAAGTATCATGGGGTTTTCAGGGAGTTATTTTTCTGATGCACAGCTTTGCAGCTTTATATTCAATTTTTTTTCTATTTCCTTGGGTTGTTGGATAGACTGAATGATTAAATAAACTAGTGGCTTTCACGGGATGTTGTAGAAATAAAGATTGAGGGGCGGCTTAAAGTAGAGCATATTGAAATTGCAAAACACGTTAGCCAAATGTTATGAAATTGCTTGCAGTTCAGTATTCATAGCATTAGCGTAAGGTCCCCAGATACACTTAAGCAAACAAATGTTAAAGTATCTTTAAGTATTAGAGATATGTATAGCAGGCTAAAAGATTTAACAGTCTAATAAAGATTGGTTCCCAAATTGCTCCCCCCCCACAACTTTAAAAAAAGTAAAGTTAGCAGTATTCTTTGTCAAATAAAGCACAGATTTTTTTCCTGTGACAATGTGACAGTTGCGTGCAATTATTTATCCTTGCGTGGACAACTTTGATAACTGTTTTGTGCCTGGTTGTAGGTGTTCACTTTTTCCCAGTTGACTCTCAGGAAGGGAGAAGGAGTAACAACAGTTGGGGGCTTAGCTAAGACTTTCCCCCTCTTGTAAACTTCCCAATGAAATGCAGCAAGCTCCTTTTTCTTGGCAGGGATATAACAAACAACTGACAAGGCATGCTTGCTATTAACCCCCCCCCCTTTTCATTTTGTAAGCTAAGTGGTCCTTTGGAGAAAAGCATGGAGAATACGGTTGGGCATAGTAGAGGGGGCTTTTTGTAGGCAACAGACAATGTAAAATTGCTCCCTAACAAGAAGGTAGTAAAAGCAGAGAAACCGATGTCCAAACCACAAGCTTGAGTTATTCAACTAAATGCTATACTTTTACTAGTTTGGCCAGTTTGGCCACATAACTGAAAAAAAATCCAGCTATGAATACCTGGTTTGTGATACCAATGCATTTTAAAGGTAGTTCAGGTCATGTTCTTCAGTGTGTAACTGTACACTTTTCCATTGGTGTTTCTTACTCAGACTACAACATTTTGCTCCATGATCTTTGACTTACTAGCATAATGAGTCCTGTTTTTAAGTGGTGAAAGTAAACATAAAGGGTGGTGGGTAATTTCCTCACAAAAGATCTGGTAGCAAGTTAAGGATAATTGTTTTCTTGTAGTGCTTGTTATCTTCTCACATGGAAATGGCCCAGATTGGGGGGGGGATATGAAAAACAAGTCCCCTACCATTCAGAATCATCTTGCACAAGGAGAGTTCACGTGTAAGTAGCCTGGTAACGAATAGAGGAAATTGTGCTTAATGAAGTGTGTGCTTCTGGAGGGGAAATACTGTAGCTAAAATTGGGCTCATTTCCTCCTTTCACACAAGTATTTTTTTTTGTTCCAATAATGTAATAATAACTCAGTCCTTTTGATATTGTTCAAATCCCTAGCACCGTGTGTAACGGAGTGAGCTCCCGTTACTTGTTCCAGCTTCTGCCAACCTAGCAGTTTGAAAGCACATAAAAAATGCAAGTAGAAAATAGGAATCACCTTTGGGGGAAGGTAACAGCGTTCTGTACTCCTTCGACATTTAGTCATTCCAGCCACATGACCACAGAGATATCTTCGGACAGCGCTGGCTCTTCAGCTTTGAAATAGAGATAAGCACCGCCCTCTAGAGTCAGGAACAACTAGCACATATATGTGAGGGGAACCTTTACCTTTGATATTGTTGCAATATGTACACATATTGAGTTACCTGTCTCTTCCAACTATGTACTCTAAACATCAGTTCCTACTTGTAAAAGCTAAATGATGGTGAATGGGCAATAGTGGAACCTCCCACACATTTTGCCGCGGTAGCTATTTTTGGATAAACTGCTTATAAAAGCTTTCAGAATGTAGTAAAATTCGAACTGAGCTACCCTACTTGTCTCTGCTTCAACTGTTTGCTTACTTTTGGGAAGTACTTCACTTTTCAGGACTTTTAAGCATGGAGAAACAGTTATATTGTCACATCTATTTGCAGTGTAAAGTGGTCAAGTCTACTTATTCCTCAGAAAGGGTAAACATAAGATATCACTTGAGTTGTGTTCCAACTTCGGTGACTACATGGATACCTTCGTGCAACTTTTGTTCTTTCTCTTTTTCCTTCGTAATTTATATGGTCGCCTAACACACCTTTGCAATTGTGGCTTGTGATTTCTTGCTTCTGGGAATTTTGTTTTCTAAGCTAGTCTACAGCCCTGGTTGTCTCTCATCCAATTACTGATTAGATCTGTATCTGCTTAGTTTTTACAAGTTAAGTGAAGGTGCTGCTACTTCCTGCTGTGACACCCTCCTGGTGTGGAATCTTTTCAGATTGTGGCTAAGTAGTCCTTAAATCATTATCGTAAACCCATTTGCTAGTTAGCTTGGGAGCAAGTGCCTGTGGCTCCTGCCTTCCATACTAGACATCTGTAGAAGACTGGACTCATTCCTCTAATTTTTCACCCAGGTGAAAAACAGCAATGTTTTCTCCTGAGAAGAGAGAGAGTCTCTGTTTCATGCCTTTTACACATTCCACATTAATAGAAGGAAGAGGGTCATTTCTCACAAACCTCCTCAGCACTTTATAGAATGCTGGATAGAAGCTTCAGAGATGATCATAAAGGCAAACCAACATTTGTGAATCCTCTAACTTCCAAGATTAAGACACCCAAGGGCAAGAATTGGTGGCCAAGAGTCTTGACAACTGTATTCACAGAGATACAACTAAAGTAAAAGTCTCTCTACCTAAAGAAGATGATAATGGATAAGGCAATACTTATAAGTTAGTGGTGTCTCATAATGCAGGAGATTAAAAAAATACTTTAAATTAAATACAGTAAATGCTATGGGAACAGAAAGCTAGACAGGATGGATGTTTTATTTGTTCCAGTAGGGATCTTATTAAATCCATCTGAGATTCAAACAGAAATAGAACATAAGAGATTATTGTCCAAATTGTCTATTTGAAACAGTAGCTGGATGCCAAGTTGGGACAAATGGTCCCAACTATTTGGTATACATAAATGCTTGCATCCCATTTAATGCAGTTAACGTTTTTTTTTCCAACATAAATGCTTAGAATGCTTATTGCTGATTATTTATTCTGAATTAAAAGTGTTGTATTCGGTATTATATTATGTATCAAATGACATGGGTCTCCATGCTTTATCTTTGCAGTGGCCCTGTGAAGAAGCTTAGACTAGAAGAAAATTATTTGAACCATTCTGTTTATTACATGAATAAATGGCTATATCAGTCAGTGTAACTCTGACTTCAGTAGCATCTGTGGGTAGTATTTTTTTTTAATATGAAGATACATGTAGGCTAGTTCTGATACTACAGAGCAGTACTCCGATGTGGAGATGAAATTTTGCAAAATGTTGTATTGAAGGAAAGATGTGGCCTTGAAGCACCTGACAAAAAATTTTCAGTAAACAATCTTTAAGACAAAAAACAGGAGGAATGGAAAACAATGAATGTCATCATGCTCAATTAGAGAGGGTTAATTGCTATTAGAGAGGGTTAATTGACTATGAAAATAGTAAAATAGTAAGTAATGTTAATTTGTAAAACCTTCTGGAACTCATTTTGGAAACTGGTATCCTGTCATTTCTTAATAATCTCAGCAATGAAATTAATCATATAGAAACAAACTATGTTGGGGAACTTGGAGAAAGTAAAAGGAAGGGGAAGCATATAGAAAAATCAAATGTGTCATTTCTATTTGTGAATTAAAAATGCCAAAGACTCATTGTCAGGATTCTTGTATGAAACCAACAGATAGTTTTCAGAACTATATATATACCGTATAGGGTGTTTCCCTCTTGGCTTTATGCTCACAATAACTTTTGAGGTTGACTCAATGAATTATCTTGCTGAACAGGAATTTGAACCCAGATTTTATCAGTACACACACTTTATTTTGGAATAACACTTTGGAGAACTGCAGTGGTGCTCTATGGGACTTTAAGTCCAACAGATCCTCGTATTAGACCTAACGTCCTAACCACCTGCTTCCTACTCATAGACTGGGATCACTCAGTGACCTAGGCTAAACCAAAATAATTTGGAGAATTTGTGATTCAATAGGTCATGCTCCCAACCAGTGTCTTAAAAATTTAATGTGAACCAGTCCATCCTGTTGAAGAAATATTATACTTCATTTATTTAGATATGGAGTATTTTGTTTATATAAATTTAGTGTTCTGTTCATTGTTAACATTTAGAATTTGCTGTTGGGAATTGACTGCCAGTGCATATGTCTCAAATCAAATCGTATCAAGTTTATTATAGTCAAAGACCAGAGACCAGAACAAATAAAACGCTCAAAGAATAGTATTTGATTTGATTTGCATATGTCTCTTTGAAATTCCAGTGGAGTTTCCCAAATCCTGATGATTACAGTATTTTCTGTAGTGAGACATGCTGGGAATCGATGCATGTCAGAAATTATGACTTACTTTCAAATAAAAGACAGATCTGATATTTCATTATAGTGAAGATTACAGAAATTGGGGCTGGAACAGAAGTGAAGAGTCTTCATAATTTCTCCATTTGAAATAGGAAAGCTTTGTATACATACTTGTTTAATAACCACATTTTAATTCCCCCCCTTAGATTTAATTAATTTAATCCCTACCCTTTTCTACTCTACCGCAAACAACTACCTCTAATGAGTATCTTTAACTTGAAATGACTGGGATTGGGGTACATTAACCTGGAAAATCTTATTATTATTTGAGGCGCTATCAAAATTCCTAATAGCCAAGACATTCACAGAAGGCAAGCATGAATGTGTCCAAAATGACAACATTGGAGGTACATGATTGAAGACAAGCACCTTTTATGTCTCAGGTCCATGAAAAGAGCAGGGACTTTGTGGTGCCTTCTTGATTTTTGCAGAAAATAGAAATTTGAAATAGATTGCTCTGTCATCAGAGAATAGAACGATTTTCTCTTTCCCAAGATACGTTTTTAAATGTGTGGAAACTTTTTCTCCTATAAAAAAAAATCTGTTGTATGCATCTTGTATACAGTACAATTTCTCTTAATGTTAGAGTCTTTAATGTCCCTGAGAAGTGATAATGGATTGGGGACAAAAGTGTGATGGAAGAGCCTGCTATATCTACCGTGTATAAAGACAAGAAATGTGATAAAGTGAGTGAAATAAAAGAGTTTCTAGTTGATCTTTCAGCGTATGGATCATACCCCTTTTAGCTGGTTTGTATGCAGAGCCAATGCATGTTTCAGAAGCACACAGAGCTGAACAGTTAAACTGGGAAATTTGGGGATTAGATCTAGGAGCAAGTTAAAAAGCTTTTAAAAATAGTTCTGAAGGAAACTGATTTTATGATTTCCCAGAAATCTGTATAGAGATCTTCATGTGCTCAGCATGAGTCGTAATCAGAAGAGCCATTGCCTAAATCACAGCACATCTGGAGGAAGCCAAGTTTGTGATTGTTTACAACTGGTTCTCAATATGCAACCGTTTGTTTAGCGACAATGGCACTGAAAAAAGTGACTTTTAAGCAACTTACAAACCAGTCCTCGCAGGTATCACCGTTGCACCACACCCACGGTCACATGATTAGAATTTGGGTGCTTGGCACCTGGCATGCATTCTCAACAGTTGCAATTTCCCAGTGACCTTGTGATTGTCATTTGTAGCCGGTTGTCCCAGCCAGTTTCCGACAAGCAAAGTCAGTGGGGGAAGCCTGATTCATTTAACAACTGCAGTGATTTGCTTAAAAGCAGAGAACAGCAGCAAAATAAGTCATAAAATTGGGGTGTGGCTCTCAACCGTCTTGCTCAGCCATGGAAATGCTGGTCTCAACTGGGGTCGTAAGTTGAGGAGTACCTGTGCTAAACAGCAGATCTCCTGAGCAAAGGTTACTTTGCAAATTGTCTTCCTGCTTAATATTAACTAGCTGCCTATATAAAGCCGGGTATTGGAATGTGATAGAGGAGAATTTTATGAGGGCATGTAAAGATTTTGTGGATAGCTCCTCCTTTGTTTGCTGTAGAAGGCGACTGTTTTTCTTTTTTAAAAAAAACACATTTTATGGTAAGACATACTTTAGGCGTGCACTTAGGAGGGAAAAATACTTTTTCCTGGATATCAGCTCATCCGAGGTTGGAGGTTGACTCATGATATGGCCTGTTTCATAGTATGAAACAGGCCATGTTAATAAGACTTCAAAATATGTATTGGGATTGAGATATAGGAGAATTGTGACCCGTGGGCTTGCAGTCAGCACAAACTTTGTTCTCGGTGCACTTGTGCAGACATAAGGAACTCTGTTTGGATGCAATCTCAGAGCCTGTTGTTTCACACCCAATTTGGGAGCTCAGGCAATTCAGATGTGGGGGGGGGGGGATGATATTTGACGAAAGGGGCATCCTCGTTCCCACACGCTGCATTTCAATAAAAACAGTTCCTGCCTTATTTACTGAATAATCAGTAATTGACTCCTGAATACAAACATACCCAGGATTCAAGCTCATCCAGCACTGACATTCTTCTTTCCTGAAATTGAGGAGAATTGATTTTGCATGTATCCAGAAGCTGGTGGTTAAGATGTCATTTTGGGGATTAGATCCTGATTGTCGAAAGCAGGTAGCCAGGTAACGTTAGAATAGAGGATAATTCTGTCTTCCTTGAACTACTAGATCAAAAAAAAATGGGGAACTTTGGTTGAAATAATCGTGAGAACTTTAACGGGGCAAAGTTGGATCACCATTTGTCTGGTGTAGGGTTTCCTGCCTAAGCAGGGGGTTGGACTAGAAGACCTCTAAGGTCCCTTCCAACTCTGTAATTCTATTCTATTCTAAACTAATCTGAGATCTTAATGCCATACTTGGCAGGAAAGTCTTAGGGTAGCTCTGTCAGAGATTCTGGTAAATTGCAATGTTATATAAGAAGAAAGGCTCAGTGGCTAAGATGCTGAACTTGTCGATCAGAATGGTCAGCAGTTCGGCGGTTCATATCCCTAGCGCCGTGTAATGGAGTGAGCTCCCATTACTTGTCCCAGTTTCTGCCCACTTAGCAGTTCGAAAGCATGTAAAAATACAAGTAGAAAAATAGGAACCACCTATTGGTGGGAAGATAACAGCGTTCTGTGTGCCTTCGGTGTTTAATCATGCCGGCCACATGACCACGGAGATGTCTTCGGATAGCGCTGGCTCTTCGGCTTTGAAATGGAGATGAGCACCGCCCTCTAGAGTCGGGAATGACTAGCACATATGTGCAAGGGGAACCTTTACCTTATATATATTTAAAAAAAAATGTAACAGATAAGAATTGTACTTAATGCATTTTTTATTGAATTAAACTCAAATCTCGGTTCTGACCTAATCTGCCATGACTTTATTTCATCTCACCTCTTTTGAGGATTACAGCATTGAAAGGCTTAATGCTTTTGGATTGAATTGGGTGTAGCTCGTAAAACCTTTGCATAAAGCTTCAATTCAGGCTCCCTCAGGCAAAAGCAGAATCCAGGGCAAAGTTAACCGGGCCCACAATAACTGCAGATATATATTGTAAAACAGCGAAGGAGAAAGAAGTTTCTAAACCCGCCACTATCCAAGCTATTATTACTTCAATTTATGATTGCATCAAATGTGAAGGATTATGAAAGGCAGAGAAGAGAAACCTGGCTAAGAGAGACATAATACAGGTAGTCCTTCACGTGACCATAATTGGAACTGATACTTGTGTCACTTGCGAGGCAGCTGATAAGTGAGTCACATCTAATTTTATAACTTTTTTTGCCCACGGTTAAGAGACTCAACATTAAGGGAATCACATGGTTATTAAGTGAATCCAGATTCCCCATTGATTTTACTTGTTGGAATCTGTCTGGAAAGGTCTTAGATGGGGATCACATGCTCCCACAACTGTTTTAAATACATGCCAGTGGCCAAGCACCGAAATTCTGATCATGTGACTGCAGGGAGGCTTTGATAGTTCTAACTGTAAGAACTGGCCGTAAGTCACTTACTTCAGCACCATTTTAACTTCAAGCAGTCGTAGTGGTGGGATTCAAATAATTTACCAACCAGTTCTCTGCCCTAATGAGCAGCTGGGTAGGCGGGGCTCAGTGGTCATGTGATTATGTGGGCGTGGCCAAGTCAATGTCACTCAGGTCGATGGGCACTTCGCCTTAGTTGTTATAATGGTAATAAGGGTTAACTGGAGAGGCAGTTTCTGTAAGCAGGGCAATAAAGATTAAGCTAGAAACAACACCAGAATGTTTCCTTCCTGCCTTCCTTACAGGATTAGCCCTGTAAAGTGGGAAAAAAACAAAAGATTTCTTCCAACAATCGGTTCTCCGAACTGCTTAGAAAGTTACCAACCGGTTCTCCCGAATAGGTACAAACTGACTGAATCCTACCACTGAGCAGTCACTAAATGAAAAGTCATAAGTTGAGGACTGTATATGGATTATTATTTTTAAAAAGGTTCAGCATGAAACATTTGCATTAATATAAGTTAATATAAGTTAAGTGTAAGATCCAAAAATCAATGTGAGAAGACTAAGTAACATGTTCTTTCTTTGGTAACACTTTTCTTTAAATTTTGGAGAAATGAACGATAGTTGTTTTTAGGGGCCAAGCTGTAAAAGTGTGGCCATTCTAACATGGATGAAGCCCAGAAATATGTTTTAAGAATCTAGCATTCTAATAATGCATTTGAACAGTGGAATCATTTGCTTTTAAAATTCATCATAGGATAGGATTTATTTATCAGCACAAATACAACATACGTACGTACGTACGTACATACATACATACATACATACATACATACATACATACATACATACATATATATATATATATATATATATATATATATATATAGCTGATGGACAGAGAATGGAAGCAGTGAACTTCCTCCCATATTTGGGCATACCAGGGGTTGTGACTTTATATATATATATATATATATATATATATATATATATATATATATATATATATATATATATATATACATACATACATACATACATACATACATACATACATACATACATACATACCGGTACATACATACATACATACATACATACATACATACCTATATATATATGTCTCTGTGTGTGTGTGTGTGCGCATACGTACGTACAAACATACATATATCCATCCCCCTTCCTACCCACGACTGCAACTAGTATTACATTTGATTAAAGTAAAGACTGTCTCAAATAGAGTTTGACTCCTACACATCATATTGTTGCCAGGCAGTAGAGAAATAGTTTGACTTCTTATCTTGCCCTGGAATTTCTTGGGTCCCTCCCAGTTAAAGTACTAATCAGATCTGATCTCACTTAGCTTTTGGGGGAACTTTTTGAAAAAAGTATGTGACAATTCGTTTCTGCATTATTGCCAAGAAAAATACATGGAGGCATCCATGAAGTCACCAAGCATTAAGCTTGGTTTGGAGGAAGCTATGCTGAAATCTCTGTTAGATGCTAACTCTGCTATCAAGTTCATATTCTTGCTTTAGGCTGCTATTTAAGCAGTTCTAGGTGAGTGGATGTGGTGGCTCAGTAGCTAAGACGCTGAGCTTGTCGACCAAAGTTTGGCAGTTCGGTGGTTCATATCCCTAGCGCCGTCCCAGTTTCTGCCCACTTAGCAGTTCGAAAGCATGTAAAAATACAAGTAGAAAAATAGGAACCACCTTTGGTGGGAAGATAACAGCGTTCTGTGTGCCTTCGGTGTTTAATCATGCCGGCCACATGACCACGGAGATGTCTTCGGATAGCGCTGGCTCTTCAGCTTTGAAACGAAGATGAACACCGCCCTCTAGAGTCAGGAATGACTAGCACATATGTGCGAGGGGAATCTTTACCTTTAGGTGAGTGAATGGATGTATTAATCATTTGTACTGATTAAGTTGCAATTGGCTCAATCAAATTTGATAGTAATGAAGAGGTTGATTAGAACATTGCTTTTTGATATGGAGATTTATTTCCTTGAACCGACTTCCCAAATTGGAGTGCTTTATCCTGTTGTGAAGAATGATTTGGCTTAATACTATCTCAGCTTTCTGATAAAAAGAGAAGATTTTGAGTTAGGCATCCTAGTGGTTGGAATTTCTCTCTAGCTGACTTCTATTGTGATCCATTAAACCAATGGTTTTTAAATTTGGCAACTTTAAGGTGTGTGGACCTCAACTTCAAGAATTCCCTAGCCAATCATGCTGACTGGGAATTCTGGGAATTGAAATCCCCACCGCTTAAGGTTGCCAAAGTTGAGAAACATTAAGGGAAACACAATAGGAATTCAGTCAACCGCTGGATCCACATTGCTAGAAGACCTGTTCATCAGAAGGCTTTCAAATGTAATGTACTCATTGTTTGTGTACAAGTGGGATTTAAACCATGAATCAATTTCCCTGGAGTGGCCTTATGAAATGAAGCAGAAATTGCTGCATCAGACAATTTCATTAGTGTAGAAAGAAGAGGAAGTTACCCATAACGTAAGAAATTCAGTTAAGGTCTTCCGGCCACAGTACCATCTACAGAAATAGTGGCAGTTGCTTAACCATGGATCTGAAAGAAACCAAGGACACTTCCTTACATTTAGCCCTGTATAAATGTAAAGAAAAGTCCAGAATCCTTTGTTTTGGGGTCATTTGTACTGGCAGTCTTGCTTTCCCCATATTATTTTATTAGAACTGGAACTAGAATTCATTATTGGCCAAGTGTGATTGGACGCACAAGGAATTTGTCTTTGGTGCGTATGCTCTCAGTGTACATAAGGAGAATAAAATACATTCATTAAGAATAAAAAGATATAACAGTGATAGTCAAGGTTACTAATAAGCTATCAAATTGTATCAGGAAACAAAACAATATAAATTGAAAGATACAAGCAACATGATTATAGTAATAAGTTGGAAGAATTGGGTAGGTAGGTAGGTAGGTAGGTAGATGATAGATAGATAGATAGATAGATAGATAGATAGATAGATAGATAGATAGATAGATAGATAGACAGACAGACAGACAGACAGACAGATAGACAGAGAATAGAAGAATAATAGTAATACAGTCTTAGTAAATAGTAATTGTCTTATTTTTATCTTGAAACTTGTCAGTTATTTGTTAGACAATACAGTCTTTATCACTCATTTAGATATGATTATGAACTTTTAAATACCAAGGTATTATTATTTGTCCATTTAACTCAGGAAAGTAACTTTTTCCATGTTTTTACACATTCCGTGTTAATTATCAAATTATTTATCTATTAAAGGCCAGGCAGGTTGATAATCACTCTGAAGAATACAGCTTGTGGGCTTACATAGGACAACTGCAGATCATTTGATAATTCCCAAATTGGTTAATTTCAGCTTCCATGATTCCTACCTAGTATCAGAGGTGGAATTCAGCAGGTTCTGGCCAGTTTTGGAGAACTGGTAGCAGAAATTTTGAGTAGTTCGGAGAACCGGTAAATACCACCTTGCCCCATCTATTCTCTGCCTCCCGAGTCCCAGCTGATTAAGAGGGAATGCGGATTTTGCAGTAACTTTCCCCTGGAGTGGGGAGGGAATAGAGATTTTACAGTATCCTTCCCCTGCCATGCCCACCAAGCAATGCCACACCGGTAGTAAAAGATTTTGAATTCTACCACTTCCTAGTATAGCCATAATTGCCTAGTATAGCCAGCTTGAACCATGCCAGTTCTACAACATCCCTCAAGATGGGTGGAATCTGCCATAAGATAAAAAGGGGGCATTTCTACTGGTTCTTCTCACACTACTATAGCCTTGATCAAATTAGTCTTCCATAGAGTAATGTTAGGTTTCATCAAACGTTGAAGCTCCATCTTTGAAAAAACCCTAAAATAGCCAGGGAACCACATAACTCTAAGATAAACATTTTGTCAGGAGGGAAAGAAGAATTTGGTTAATCATCATTTTAATTTTTTTATTTATCAATGTAGCAATTAGACAGTGCAAATACTCCATTGGATTGGATTGATTTTCAGAATTGGCTCTGTCTTTAATTCCTGTTTGTTAGGAATTTCAGGTACTGTAGTCTTTGGCAAGCGTCTAAATAGTTCCTCCATTTTTCCCACTGAAGATGTTAATTGCAAAGAAGCGTAGGCGAATAATTATTACTTCCCCAGGTCATTGTTTTTGAAATGTCTACCTCTATGGAACATTTCTTGTAGCAATTGGTCTACCGAAGAAGAACTGAGCTTTTGCTGTGAAATTTCTGTGAGAGGTTAATTCTAAGAAAGTACAGAGAGGGGCTTTAGGGTACATATTCAGCATTTTTTAGATTTAAATGTATTTGACAAATAGTCACAGCAAAATCTCTGATCTGCTTTAGGGTTGTAATACAGAGGTTCTCCTTCTGTGGCTATGACTTGGCTTAGAAATCTAGATCCCTGCAACTTCATTGCAAAACAAGGTTCCATTTGTGTTTCTTGTGTACAGTGTTTCTTAACCTTGGCATCTTTAAAAGAGGTGTACTTCAACTCCCAGAATCCCTCAGTCACCTTAGATTAACTGTATGGGGAATTCTGGGAGTTGAAGTGCACCCCTCTTAAAGTTGCCATTGTTGAGAAACACTAGTTTAATGAAACATTTTTGAATTGCAAGCAAGGAATTTCAAATTCTATTTGGTCTTACATCAGAAGCTAAGTTTTACAGTTTTCCTTTTTCTGTTCAGGTATCCCAGTTTCCCAATATTATACTTGCTATTCATGAAAAGAAAAGAAAAACTTGAATTGAATGTATAAAATATTATGTTCTCTCCTGCTTTTTAAAATACGTACGTTACTGATAATATCACAAATTATAGAAAATGTTTAAAAAAATGTTTCGCCATTACTAGTCTTACTGAGGTTTTTCTGGTAAAATTAAAAAGAATTTAGAGAGATTCCCAGAACACTTATTTTGGATTGTCTAATATAAGCTATAGTACTATATATAGTGATATATTTATACATGAATTATTAAAAGTTAATTACTACTTCAATTAAATCCTGTTGGTACAGTACTCTGAATTAGATGAAATACTTATACATTCAATTTGCATATTCTAATTGGTTGGCTGTTCAATTAAATTATTTTTGTTTATTTTTATCACCAGTTTTATTCTATATAAAAGCAAATATTGGGTTAACTTTGCCCCAACGATTCAGAACAAGATCTGATAATAATCAACTGTCTTCTATTTTTTTCATGATTTCTCAAATTACATAGCAGGATATAGAAGAAACTACTAGAAATGTAGTTAGTATGCCATCTAGTGGTTATAAATCTGACCGTTTATATTCAGCCAATTAAATTTCTGGCCAGTTGGTTAGCCAAAATATAATTGGACTAAATCAACTTAGGTGCAAAATCTAAGAGTCATATTTGAAGAACATGAAACCTTTTTTTTTCTGATTTAAAATATTTTATTTTCATTTCCATAACATATGATCACATGTATATTATTACATAGACAATATCATGTTGTAAGAGAGAACAATATACATGTGCAATCATACTACTTTAAAATCAAACCTGGAATAGTTCCCCCACCGAACCTCCGAACCCCCACAAGCTACCACCACCCCCGACTTCCCAGAACCCATATACGGTATAGATATTTAACAACCACAGTCTAAGATATATTGATAAAAAATAAAAGTAAGAAATTAATAACCTTTTTACATTGAACTTAGCTCCTCCTTGCTAAATTAACTATAAACAGTTCAAATCATTCCTAGTCTTAAGCATAGGCTATCTGGAATTTCTTAGTTCCATCTTTATTTTGTATATAATCGATCCATTTTTTCCAGTCTCCTTTGTATCTCTCATTTGAATGGTCTTTAACAAGAAACCTTTTAGCACATACAGATTAACAAATGTACATTTCAGGTCGTATCAGCCGGTGACATAATTCAATTATTGACTTTCAAAGTTCTAAAATAGCACTCTAATATTTGCTTATCATGAAAGGTGCAAACATGAAAATGAATGAGAAAAGCGTGTTGAAACTCTTATTCTTTCAAAGTTGGGTTTGGATAGATAGAAACAGATAGATATATACATTCATAATTGCAATTACAGTGATTTACAGTTTAATAAACAAAACCATTGGTTTTTAACATAAATTTTCTTTCTCGTTCCTTGCTATGATTAGGTACTAGTATCCACATATCCCTATATGAATATAACTTCCAGTACTTTTGTTTAGCATAAGCACCCATGATTTAGTATGAAAGCTTTCAGCCTTAGTTAAAACAAATAGAATGTACAGTACTTCACATTTTCTAATGCTTAAAATATTCACTAATATTACCCTGCTTTTGTCCTGTAAGGCGGGTTCATATGGATGATTGCAACTTGTTCAATGACTGGGAGGAAATCTTGGAAATCTGTGCAGGACTGCTATTCTAACTCAGGGGTGGGCTCTTGTGGGTTCGCACAGGTTCGGGCAATCCTCTACCAAAGATTCTATGGGGTTCAGGGAACCCCCAAATCCCACTCATGGCTGGCCCCACCCCACCCTGCCCCTCCTCTCCAAGGAGTCTCCACGTGTCCCATTCATCATGCCAGGTAAGTGCAAGGGCCACCCGGAGGCTCGGGGAGGATGGAAAACAGGCCTACCGGAGGTTCCGGAAATCCGGAAATGGGCCTGTTTCTGGCCTCCAGAGCCTGGGGGAAGCAGTTTTTGAGGAAAGCCTCTGGAGCCTGGGGGTGAAAAACACCCCCCCACCATGGTGCTGGAGGCCAACTAGGCCACGCCCACCATGACCACACCCACCCAGCAACAGGGCAGCAAACCCATTGCATTTTTTTTTAAGCCCACCCCTGGTATAATTCCTCTGTCACACCAACAGTGGAAATTAGACTTTTATTTTCAAGTCTCAACTCAACTTTCAAGTCTCAATTGAAGGAACACTTCAGCTCTCAACTTTGAGGGGCAGAATGCATGGTTGCAGAGTCAGGAATATAAATAGCCTTTTGCATGCTGTTTTACCTTACTTTTAAAATAATATTTTAAAGTATATATAATATCTTTGGAAATAAGTCTTTGATTTCCAGCACGGTAAAATGCAAAAGGCTGAGAATGGGAGTAGAAAGACCATCATTTTTTTTTAACATATTGTATCTATAGAAAGCTGTGATAGATATTGCTTCTTTGCGTAAGTTCACCTAGCAAGAGTTTAGATTTGAAACGGAGCTTAATCTGCAGTTTGCACAGCTGTCGTACTGGGTCAGAGGCTGCAGGTTTTGAATACTCCATCATTATTCACTTTTGTGAATTAGAAACTCAAAGGGGTTTTTTGTTTTGAAAAATAAATAAATAAAAAGAATGGCATTTATGTAGCCTCTCCCACTTCTGGCATTTTTGATCTTGGGATTTCCCATTACCGAAAAAACCAATTTCTGAAACTGGGAGGAAAGAAATGGGTAAATTCCCTACTGTATCATCTCCTCTGCAGTCAGCAATTTTCCTGCAGCCTGGGAGATGGAAATGGCACATATTGCAGTCCTTAGGTGTCCTTCACAACTGTAACACGGTTGCGTAAAGTCCAGCTTATTTCCTAAATGTGCACACTTGGAATAAGATGCAGAAGTTCTTGGAACCTTCCACATAGGACCTCTCTGCCATTCATTTAAGTCACCCAACTTTTGAAGGACTTCTGCAAGAGCATCGCTAACTGTCCATGGAGATTCTCAGTCATCCAAGTCATGGTTATCCCAAAGGTGCTTTTTCTCCGTGGCACGACATAACCGCGAACGTCAAAAGCGCGCCCACAACAGCGCGCCAACAACAGCGCGCCGACAGAAGCGCGATTTAACTTAAGGTAAGGTTTAGGGTTAGGTTTAGGGTTAGGTTTAGGGTTAGGTTTAGGGTAGGTTTAGGGTAGGTTTAGCGTTAGGTTTAGGGTTAGGTTTAGGGTTATTTTTAGGGTTATGTTACAGCGCGCTTCTGTCGGCGCGCTGTTGTCGGCGCGCTGTTGTCGCACGGTTTTGACAGTGCGGTTTTGTCACCGCGCTTTAGTCACACGCGCTTTAGTCTATCGCGGTTTTGTGGTGGAACCCTTTTTCTCAAGAAGCAACTGGACTTTCTGGTTTTAAAAAAAATAGAATAGAATAACAGAGTTGGAAGGGGCCTTGGAAGTCTTCTAGTCCAACCCCCTTCTTAGGCAGAAAACCCTTCAACACTTCAAACAAATTGTTTTCCAACATCTTCTTAAAAACTTCCAGTTTTGGAGCATTCACAACCTCTGGAGGCAAATTGTTCCACTGATCAATTGTTCTAACTCTCAGGAAATTCCTCCTTAGTTCTAAGTTGCTTCTCTCCTTGATTAGCTTCCATCCATTGCTTCTTGTTCTGCCCTCAGGTGCCTTGGAGAATAGCTTGACTCCCTCTTCTTTGTGGCAGCCCCTGAGATATTGGAACACTTTTTTTCTTTGAAGACTTTGCTTCTCATCCAAGAAGCTTCTTTTGGATGAAGACTTTTGCGACGACTTCTGCAAGTGTTTTGAGCTTTTGTGAAATCCAAAATTTCAAATGTTTTCTCAAGTGTGCAGACCCCCACTTCATATGCTATTCAGTGATCAATAATTACAAGTTGTGTTGAGGGTAACATCACACGCTCTTTTAAAAAAATATAGAGATGCCTGGAAATCTATTTCAGTTAGCAGACTCACCAATTAGAGCTGGGCAAAGGACTTGAAAGAGCTGCTTTGCAACACCCAAGCACACATACAAATCACTTTTCTTCTCACCATTAAAGCAGCTGTGTCTTTTGCAAGGCTCGGGCATCGACTTCTAAGTCTGCTTCTAGCTGACTCCACAGGGCTGGCTGTCAAAACCGACAGGAGAAATGCAACATACCAATGCCACACAAATGGGTATTGATGATTTTCAGGACGTTTCTTTTGTCATTTTTAATTTAAGTTGTGGGTAGTATCTGGTTTTTTTTCTTCCAGCAACTAAATCCAGCAGGAAATAGTATTTCGGATATTTGGCAAATTGCTGTTAAATTTGAGTGGAAAGCATTGAGGATAACAAGAAAGAGCTTGGGGCTATTTTCAGTCTACAGGTTAAAGGGTCAGCCTCTACATAAAAGCATCTAATACAGTGTTTCTCAACCTTGGCGACTTTAAGTCCGGTGGACTTCAACTTCCAGAAACCCCCCAGCCAGCTGTGCTGGCTGGGGGATTCTGGGAGTTGAAGTCCACAGGACTTAAAGTTGTCAAGGTTGAGAAACACTGATCTAATATTTAAAAGGTGCTTCCCCCCCCCCCCAAAGGCAATTGGACTTTGTTTTTTTCTTGAAGACATTTTGCTTTTCATCCAAAAAGCTTCTTCATTTCTGAAGGGGGGAAAAAGCTTCTTCAGTTCTGAAGAAAGTTCTTGGATGAGAAGCAAAATGTCTTCAAGCAAAAAACCAAGTCCAGTTGCCTTTTTGGGAGAAATAAAAAGCACCTTTGTGACAATCATTGGATGATTAAGAATGTTCACAGACATCTAACATTTATTTTTTTTGCTGAAACAAGAACCAATTTGGTCCAGTGGCTAAAGCACAGGCTAGAAATAGAAAGACCGTTAGTTCAAGTCCTGCTTTAGGCATGGATGAGTCATTCTCTCCAGTGGTGGGATTCAATTTTTTTTACTACCTGTTATGTGGGCGTGGCTTGGTGGGCGTGGCATGACTTGGTGGATGTAGCAGGGGAGGGATCTTGTAAAACCCCCATTTCCTCTCGATCAGCTGGGACTCAGGAGGCAGAGAATAGATGGGGCGGGGCCAGTCAGAGGTGGTATTTACCCGTTCTCCGAACTACTCGAGATTTCCGCTACTGGTTCTCCAGAACTGGTTAGAACCTGCTGAATACCACCTCTGATTCTCTCTCAGCCCAGCTCATGTCACAGGATTGTGGTTGTTGTGAGGGAAATAGGAGAAGGAAACAGCCTAGCTGCTATTGTTTATAAAAATACTAAACACAAAATATAAATAAAATGAATAAACCAATCAACAAGCCACCTATGGAAATAGTTACATGGGCTTCACTTCCTATGGACTGCTATCCCATGCATTTGTGGAAACTGTTTGTGGGATTACAGCCAGCATTTCTGTAATGTATTTTAACAAGACTTGCCAAAGTGGCAGCAGAGACTGTCAAGGGTATAATTGAGTACTGTGCATCATCATGTTCTTTCTTTATTTGGAAAAAAAGAAATTCATTCCAGGGAAGCTTGTCTGTCAAGAAAATAACTTTTTAACAAGCTACCACAGGCAAACTTTGGAAGGTATTAAAAAAGAAACAACTTTTTCTTGACTGTTCAAGTCTTCCAGCAAAAGCTGCGTTCTAACCTCAAAGAATCCACAGTTCTAGGCCTGTGCTTGAAAGAGAATTTGCCTGTGAGGTAAAAAAACAATGGCTCAAATTTTGTTTCCAAACAAGTATTTGTGGAGGTTGGTGGGATTAGTGCTTTTAATATTGGTTGAATCTCCCAGAATAGCTCACAGGCACATTTTGGCATTCCTTACACACCCAACACACTTAATAGCAGATTTGGATATAGGAGGAATTAAGAGTTCGTTATTAAATGAAAACCAAAAACATCAGGGCTTTAAATTCAGGATTTAGAACACAGTAAGGGGCAGCAGGTTTTTCAGAAAATAATTCACAAAAGGTTAATTGACCCTTGGGTTTTCTGGTAACTTAGATAAACTGGAAAAGGGGAAAGGTCTTTTATCTCTATTTGAAATCAAGCAGCTGGAAAGTTTTTCCCATTCTGAAAATAGCTCCCATCTGACATTGCAGAATGCCATGTACTTCACCCATTCTCCTATCTCTCTCTTCCTGTTATAACAGTCTAAGCCAATTCTTGGCCTTGAAAAGTCAGCCCAGCCTTCAGTCATCAAATTATGAATGGAGTTTATTTACACATGTGTTCATTTCTTTTCTAGGTCCGGGTCTTTGTGAATCAACTGTACCGTCCAGCTATAATAACAGAAATCCAACAGAACCCAGATTTGCAAGCTATCCGTATAGCTTCGGTGAACCCCATCTTGGATCCATGGGTCTACATTCTGTTGCGCAAGACAGTCTTGAGCAAAGCCATTGAGAAGGTCAAGTGTCTTTTCTGCCGCATTGGTGGGGCCCGGAGACAGCACGCAGGTAACAACTGCCACCGGAACTCCTCTGTCACAGCCAGCCATTCGCCCTCCTTCATCTCCCGAGAGCTGAGGGAGATCAGTAGCACTTCACAGACTCTGCTCTACCCACTGGAGCCAAGTGAAAGGACGGTCAGCGACCGAATGCTGTTACCAGGAACCAGCAGCTGCCTGGCTCAGTCGGATACTACATCTATAAGGACCTTAAGGAGTTCAAAAACCTCAGAGTCCTCTCAGGGGCAAGAGTGTGAGAATGCCTTTTTGGTGACTGAACTGAAGCCTAGTGATAGAAGCACTCCGAAAGGCAGCTCCCTTCAAGTCACTTTTCCCAGCGAAACTCTGGACTTGTCGGAGAAGTGCATCTAAGCAGTGGGAAGAAGTTAAGAGACAATTTGGTCCTTAAGTAAAGCGGGGAGGAACTGACACAATAGACATGTCAAATGCCCATCTTTGCCGTCCATTGTTGACCTAGCTAAGGCATACACCTGAAGCTTATCTGGATTTCCCCGTCCTAAGCTTGAGGTTGAAATAGCCATTTAAGGCAAGATAGACTTGGAAATGTGCATCAGGCAGGAATCCATGGGAGACGTTGAACTAGTCACCATCAGAGTTTAAGCATCTCGATTTGCACCTCCCTCAACGTTGGTTCCAAGGTGCAGCTGCTGGAGCTTTCCTGTTATGTGATAAGCACACGTTTCTGCAGGGATTTATTACCCCTAGAGATTCATCCTCTGCCATCAAACCCCGCCAAAGCAACAGAGGAATGTAATGGTGTCTGAAGCACAGGCTGATGCTTGTTGCCTTACCTTGCCCTGGGAGATAGGACTGTTTTCACAAAGTTTGTGTTGGAAAAAGTCACCAATCTTCTCCATCTGAACATGGCAGAAGCATACTTATTCCACTCCAAACTCCCCTCTTGGCTTCATAGTTCAGAGAGATTTAATTATAAGATAGTTGCCAATGGAGGAAGAAACTGGTCCAGTTGTTATGGAACGGAAAAATCTCTCTATTGTGTGAAAAAAATGTGAATTTTTCCGGCTGAAATGTTGTGACTGACTGTATTTAAGGAATGTATATTCTTCTCTGTGAGAAGGTTAATTATTAATATAAAGTATAGGAAAAAAAGGTAATATGGTCAGGTCCTCTTTTCTTAATGTATGTGGTTAGCATTAGATTTTTTTTAAAATTTGCAGACTCAAGAGGCCAGACTAGAGCTGATTGATAAGACAAGAGCTGAGGAATCTAGAATGACATGGGAAAACGTTTCGATGCCACTATAGGAATAATAAAAGCTTTATGTTTTTAAAATGCTTCTCATATTTTCTTAAGTCTCCTTTTGAGTGGAGCTTGACTCTTTATGACTTCATGGAGAGAGCTATGGAAATGCACATCCTTAAAAAGAAATAAAAATGACTGTATGTGCTGTGAATTTCCCTTCAAAATGCAAGTCGTTCCTAGCTAAGCTAATAATGCAGTTCTGTTAACATCTGGTGTGCATGGATGCCACACTGAGGCTTTACTTAGAAGTACATTCCACAATTACCGTAACAATTCTTGCTGATTTAGGCACTTCTTCACATGTGTGCAAGTCAAAAAACATGCATCCATAGTCAACATCCTCTCTGCCTAATTCTAAATGTGTTTGCTCAGAGATATTTCAGAAATTAGTTCAAGAAAGCATCCTAAAAGACCATAATCTAAGGGTTACCTTAGATTAAGGTAACTTAACTTTACAGCCTCTGCTGTTTGTGTACTTATGGCAACCCCAGTCCATTACGAATGTTAACACATATTCAAATGAGTATAACATCACGCTTTGCTTTATCAGTGTCCATATAGGAATTGGCAGCTGTACAATACATGGCATTACCATTCTTATAAACATCCTGTTGAAAATTTTTTCTTATCTGCTATACAGTCCACTCTATTTATATGACGATATGATTGCCAAATGCTTACGTGAGCAATATTTTTCCATTTATGTTGGTTACGGTTGCAACCAGTCTGCCCCAGCCTGTATGGAACTGATAAAAGATTTGCAAACAGCCAAGCTTCATTGGCTTAGAATTCTGGGGGTCATATATCCGAGGCATCTGGAGGTGGGATTGCTATAGAAGAAATGGAGAAATGCAGGAAACTCCAAACATGTTTATTGTACACAGCGATGTGCGAGGTATTCTAGAGATGGTTGTTGATCGTTTGTGATTCGGAATGCATGTTGCAATTATCCATTTTCAGTTGTAATGAATTTGGAGCATGAGAAAAATACCACACTGTTGTTTTTGTGGCCTTTCAGTTATTTCTGACATTTGTTACAGGAAATATTGTAGTTTGCACTAATGCTTTTGGAATAAAGAGAGACTATGTTTTTAAAAAACCAATTTAATTGATTTGGGCTCTAGAACTGAAAGAAAAAGC
Organism: Thamnophis elegans; assembly: GCF_009769535.1. NCBI lineage: Eukaryota > Metazoa > Chordata > Lepidosauria > Squamata > Natricidae > Thamnophis > Thamnophis elegans. The sequence continues at coordinate 127,200,134 of NC_045543.1, read as the reverse complement.
AACTACTGTGGTGTGGTCTATTTATTAAAAACAATGACAGGTAAGATTAGGAAAAACATTAGCCTTAAAGTTTCTCTCCATTAAAAAAAAAATCTCTAAAGCCACTGGAAATTTATGTTTTCAAATGCTATGTTCAAAGGATTAGATTTTTGTGTTCCAGTATTATTATTCTGTATTGATGTTCAAGGTCTGGTTTTTGTCAAGGAAAAAGCACATTGTGTTGCTTATTGTGGTTTTCATGTAAATTGCTTTCTATTGGAATCAGAATTTTGAGCCTGAATTTCAGAGACGGCTTATGAAGCTGGCTCTCCTGGCACAAACCTTTTTTGGAAATCATTATTAAATGCAGACATACCCACTGGGTAACGAAGTCGGTGTGAGTCTGTGCCTGCTTACTTATCCTTAACATAACTTCCTGGGAAGACCCTCACATATTCATAAACCCAATACACACAATTTCTAAACATTAATTTAGAGGCAGTAAATATAAAATGCCCAGCCCTAAAGATAAGGTAGCAATCAGTTCCTTAAAGACTTCTATGTTTCATTCCATAATAAATTCTTATGTCCAGAATTATGTACTTCACTGATGACCCAAGATTTGGATTCTTCTTGAGTTATATTAATCAAGCTCATTGAATACAACCATTCTAGACTTCATATAGGTAAGGTAAAAGGTTCCCCTCGCACATATGTCCTAGTCATTCCTGACTCTAGGGGGCGGTTCTCATCTCAGTTTCAAAGCCGAAGAGCCAGCGCTGTCCGAAGACATCTCAGTGGTCATGTGGCTAGCATGACTCAACGCAAAGGCGAACGGAACTCTGTTACCTTCCCACCAAAGATGTTTCCTATTTTTTCTACTTGCATTTTTACATGCTTTTGAACTGCTAGTTGGCGGAAGCTAGGACAAGTAACGGGAGCTCACCCCATTACACGGTGCTAGGGGTTCCAACCGCCAAACTGCTGACCTTTCTGATTGACAAGATCAGCATCTTAGCCATTGAGCCACCGCGTGCTGCAGATTTTACACACAAATTTTCTTTACACAGGAAAAACACAGGAATAGTCACCAACACTTTAGGCATGCCGAATATAACCCAGCATTGGAAATTAAGAGTAAGATTGACATAACCAAACCCTCCGTCCCCCAAACCTTCCCAGTATGTCTGTGTTCTTCATGAAATTATTCAGTAAAGCTACATATTGGGAAGGAAAGCCTTGACATGGTGTTACATTCTACTAAACAATTTTTATTACTGGATAGTACAGCACTCAAGATGAACAGGAAAAAAAAGTGTTCATATGCTGAGAAGAGCTTATTCCATGCTGTTTACATTCAACCTGGATCCAATTCCATAAAGCACTTCAGGCCATGCCAGTGTGCAAAGGTAGACCCAGTCTGCTATTTACAGTAAACAACCATCCTTTTCCAGATATATGGGTCAGCATACAATCCTGGAGAAAGATACAGCCCTTTAAAGAGTTATAGAAAGGTTCTAGAACTGCACACCTACCTGCCAGAATGGGCCAACTCACTGTGCGGGACAATGCATTGTTGGTCAACTTAACATTTAATTATTTATAATAAATTAAATATATAATTTATTTTTTGCCATTCACCTTTCATTCCATCCAGAGGTGGCATTCAGCAGGTTCTGAGCAGGTCTGGAGAACCGGTAGCAGAAATGTTGATTAGTTCAGAGAACTGGTACATACCACCTCTGACTGGCCCCACCCACATCTATTCTCTGCCTCCTGAGTCCCAGCTGATCGGGAGGGAATGGGGATTTTGCAGTATCCTTCCCCTGGAGTGGGATGGGGATGGGGATTTTGCAGTACCCTTGCCACAGGAGTGCGGAGGGTATGGGGATTTTGCAATATCCTTCCCCTGCCACCCCCACCAAGCCATGCCATGCCCACCAAGCCACGGCCACAGAACCAGTAGTAAAAAAAAATTGAATCCCACCACTGATTCTGTCTCTCCTTTTGCATCCTTTCTTTAATGATTCTATTTCTTTCATATTAGTGGAACTCTTGTCCTGCAGCAAATTGTTCTGCAGAGAGTTGGTCACGGGAAAGGGGCCTCAGCAAGTTGGTCATGGTGAATTATAGATTCCCCTACCTGCACATCTATCTGCTGAACCACCTGCTCAAAAATGCCTTTCTTGGATCAGGTCAGAGCTACTGCTGTCTTCTGAAAATGCTGTGGCAGCTATTTCATTTTCTAGGTTGTTTTTTTTTGTGTGTGTGTGTGTGTGTGTGTGTGGAATGCAGTACAGGTAGTCCTTTTGTCAGCATTCCAAATATCGTCCAAAATTAAATCAGAGTCCAAGGAATAGCTTTCCTCAAACTTCCAATTTATTAAGAGAGACATGTTGGCACATCTGTGGAAAACCGGAATCTGAAAGCTTCCTGGGTTTTCCACTCAGTTGAAAGTTCGTGATCTTGCTCCCACACCCACAAGTCCATCACATGGCCCAATCTTCCACTGCCACGCTGGCAGTTCCATCCATCTAGTTCTGGTCGGGTGCAGAGGTGCGAAGACAAAGAATGACCATGGGCTTCTAGAAAGGAATGTTTTATTTTGACAACAACACATTCTACTCCTTACTATTCCCACTCCCAACTAATGAAACAGCATAGTAAAATAATAGAGTGAGTGGCAGGTCAAAGATCCTAAAAGGAATATGACTGCAGGCCTGATACCTTGACTTACGACCACAATTGATCTCAAAATTTCTGTTGCCAAGTGAGACCATTGTTAAGTGAATTTTGCCTCATTTTACAACCTTCCTTGCCACAGCTGTCAAGTGAATCACTACAGTTGTTAAATTAGTAACATGGTTGTTAAGTGAATCTGGCTTCCCCATTGACCTTGCTTGCTAGGAGATTGTGAAAGGTGATTAAACCCTTGAACACTGCAACTGTCATAAATATGAGACAGTTGCCAAGCCTCTGATTTTTGATCATGTGGCTATGTGGATACTACAACAGTCATACCGTGTTTCCCACGAAAATAAGGCAGGTTCTTATTTTCTTTTGCCCCACGAAATATGGCCTTGGGCTTATTATAGGGGAGGGCTTATTATTTTCTGGGGCAGGTGAGAAGTGAGGCACACCTTTTACCTTTCCAGCTACGTCACGTTCCTCGCCATTGTGTTCAGGGAAGCCGCTGGTTAAAAAAACCCTTCTCGCAAGTTCAAATTTCTTGAAGTTGTGAGGTTTTTTTTACCAGGGGCTTCCCTGGACACAATGCGAGGAACGCGATGGATCTGGAAAGGTAAGAGGCGCGTCTCGCAGCCCAACATCGCACACCTCACCCTAATGGTAAAGGCAGCCTGCCTGGTTCCCTTCCCCACCGTCCCTTTAGCGAGGGGTGGCAGGTTGGGGGGGGGGAGAAGCGAGGCACGCCTCTTATCTTTCCAGGTCTGTTGGGTTCCTCGCCCTTTTGTCCAGTGAATCCCCTTGTAAAAAAAACCTCATGAGTTCACCTCGCGAGGTTTTTTTTTTACAAGGGGCTTCAATGGGCGAAAAGGCGAGGAATGCAACGGACCTGGAAAGGCAAGAGGCACACCTTGATTCTCCCCGCCCCATCTGCCACCCCTCACTAAAGGGACAGCGGGAAGGGAACCAGGCAGGCTACCTTTACCATTGGGGTGGGCGGTGTTTTTTTGTGTGAGAAGGAACAGGCGGGAGGGGGTGATCGCATTGCTGGCCTGCCGCTCTTTTTGCGCTGGGCTCTTTTTGTGGGGAAGGACGGGGTGGTGGTGGAAGCACTTTGCTAAACCTGCTGCTGTTTTTGCGACTGGCTCTTTTTGCGCGGGAGGGAATGGCGGGGGGTTGGAAGCACTTTGCTTCGCCTGCCGCTGTTTTTGCAGCAATCCCTCTTTTTGCCCCGCAAACTGCACCGGTAGGTGGTACAGAGGTAATGTACCAGTAGGTGGTACAGAGGTAATGGCGGGGACCGGTTGCGCATGCGCTTAAATAATTGGGGGCGGGCTTATTTACAAGGGAGGGCTTATTAGCATGCTCTGAAAAGCCCGATTGGGCTTATTAGCAGGGCATGTCTTATTTTCGGGGAAACACGGTAAATGTGAAAACGGTCATAAATCCCTTTTTTTCACTGACATTGTAACGTTGAATGGTCACTACATGAACTGTTGTAAATCGAGGACTACCTGTACTATATACAGTTAGATACCATTATTTAAAATAAATGGAAATTCTGAAATAATATATATATATACACACACACGGCTAAAACAGTCTTGAATAAATGGGAGACAAATTTGTTCCATGACAAGGGCTTAAGTGATTTATGTCCAACTTTTTATTTGTGTGGAAATTTATGAAAATTACATTTATGCCAAGTTTTTCATATCAACCGGATGAGGATAAAACTACGATAGAAAAACTCACTATCTTCAAACAGTGCTTCAAATGATTATAATCAACTCTGAATAATGTACCAATTGTTCCTGCTGGCCTAATACTGCCTCTGCTTTAAGAAATTTATGGAGGCCACCAACAAAGCTTCTGGATTAATCCTAGGAAATGCTATGCATAGAACTTATCTGTAAGAACTAGACAGGAATTGCCAGATTTACCCTAAGAAGCATAATTATACACATACTTTTCTCCCCACTGAATATTCCAGAAAGACATCAAACATGGATTAAACTCTAAAGCAGCAGAACAAACTGTCCCTAAAAAGAATGTTTTTGTGGGGGGGGGGGGGGGGTAAACTTCTTTGCATGTCTCTCATCTCGAGTGATGGCTTAGATATAATAATTTGTCTACAGCATTTTCATACTGCTTGCAACATTATCCTGCAATAGATGCGTTTAAATACACACAATTTCAATTAGATTATTTTAAATTGCTGTTACAAATTGCTTCCACTGAAGTTCATCTTTCTTTCTTTGATTAAAGATTAAAATCAATCTGGGCTTTTAAAAAAAAATCCTTTGTAGCAGTGGGATTAAGCCCTGGAAAAGCAATTGGCCAGAAATTTTCTCAACAATATACTTCATTTAATATCTAGTAGTTGAGGCTGTTGCAGCGTTCACTCCCCCCCCCCCCCGTTATGTAATTGCAATTCTGACACTTGATGACCAGTTTGCAATTATGACGTCACAACATCCCTAGGTCACATGACCACCATTCATGAACTATGAAACGTATTTTTCGGACTCTAAGACGCACCATGATTTTGAAGCGGTAATTTTTTTAAAAAAAGCTTTTGCACTCTGCAGGCTTCCCAAACCTCTGCATGCCTCATTTTTTGCAAAAAAAGGGCGGAGCATGTAGAGACTTTGGGAGCTTGTAGAGTGCACCTGGGGGCTGGGCAAAAACAGTCTGCTTTTTGCAACAACAAAAAAGGGCACGCAGAGGCTTTGGGAGGCTTGTAGAGTGCTCCTGGGGGCCGGGGAGGGCAAAAACGTGCAAAAATGCCCCATTTTTCTCTCATTTTTGCCTTCCCCAGCCTCCAGGAGCATTTTGCAAGCCTCCCAAACTCTTTGCATGACCATTTTTGCAAAGGGGGCAGGGTTTGGGGAGGCCAAAAATGCTGTATTCAGTGTATAAGACGCACCCAGATTTTCACCCTCTTTTCTGAGGGGGAAAAGATACGTCTTATACTCCGAAAAATACGGTAACTGGTGATTTCCACCAACGAAGTCTATGAGGAAGCTGGCAGAAGGTTGCAAATGGTGATCACATGACACGTTACACTACAACTGCACCTGACAGCAGCAACCGGACAGCCCAAACTGCCAAGGTAAATCGGCGTGGTCACATGATATCACACTCTATGGATGGTGTAGCTGAGTGATGGGAGTTCCTGATCCCAATGATCCTCACCAAACAAGGAATACCTGAACCTTAAACGTCATGAAAGTAATCCCTTTTTAAAAGTCCGTCGACAGTGGGAAGCATAAAGGCCACTTTATGTATTGTGTTCGAGTGCATGAATTACACAGTAGTTTAAAACTGGATTTGGAGGGGGGGGGGAACCCAAGGAGAGTATTTTGCATCCAAAGCAGCATCTGAGAACTACATCTGAGAGCCACTATATTAAGACAACAGAATGACTTTGACTCAAAAGACTAGACTGAAAGATGTTCAGCACATTCCGTACCACAGCTGTACAAGCATGTGAAGATTTTGCCTCCTCCCCTGCTTTGCTTCATCACAGCAAGACCAGATGTTAGCAAGAATTGCTAGCAAGCTTACAAAGCCATTCCACTTTTCTAAGTTTTGGCAGTATAAACATATAGAGACTCAACACTTCCAGTTCCTATTTTAAAGCCACTATTGCCAGACTGCTCTGTTTTCTTTCTATATTGAACACCAGGTTTCTACAGTCATCATCCTCTTAACGACCCCATAATCCCTTGTGGGGTGGAGTCTGGGCAACTGAATGGAACTGAGTGTTTACTGGCCAGATGCCCTTCCTGTCGCCAATGTGGAGTTTTATTCAGCAGATATATTCCCAGTGTGCCCAGAAAGAGAAATATCTGTCTCTATCTAGGATCAAACTCACAGTCTCTTGATTGTGAGCAAGAGTTCTACCTCAAGGCCACCACACCCCTCACCAGGTTTCTACAGTGGTGATGCCTTTTGGGAGGATTGCACATCATCTTCCATGAACCTCAGCTAACATCCCCATGAACCACGCTATCTGTGGATTGTGGGACATGTTAGGAAGGTACCACATTTGCAAAGGTGTTGTTCAAAGTAGCATTCAATCTGGGAATAGGCAACAGCAATGACATTACCGATGTTCGGTTTTCCAAATTCTGCCTCCTCTGGACACCTATAGGACGCATTGCCCCTGTGCCTCCGAAAGTTTAATTTGATGGAATGGGGATCTCCACTGCTCAGTGACTCAAGGCAAGGCTCCAACAGAAGGGAAAGCAAGTAAAACAACAATCGCAACAGCCACTCCTCAAATTTATGGCTGTTACAGGAAAGGACTATGTGGATTATCGTGCTTTGATAAACACAGCACCATCGGGGACCGTTGCACGCTCCTCTTGTTCGGTTACAGTCTCAACGGTCCCCGAAGCTGATACAATCACTACACTTTTAGTCGAAGTGCTTTTTTCCTTTTCTGCAATGGCAGCACACACAGCCAAGATCTCATCGCTTTCAAAATCGTAATCTGGGATCGGCTCCTCCAAAGTTTTCGTCTCAGACCCCTGTGTTCCTGTCTCTGTTTTGGTTGCTTTTTTCTGTTGTTGCAATTTTTTGGCCCAGGAAAGATCTTCGTTCCACAATTCAGAGTTGAGTGGATAGATGTGCAAGGCAATCTGGAAACTTCGAATCGCCTGAAAAAAAAACAAGCAGGAAAACACAGCCATTAGCATCTGCCAACCCATCAATACTTTCATGCCTTGAAAGAGTTAAGCGATGTATTATGGAACGGTGTTAAGAATCTAATGGGTTTGTATGGATTCTGCTTATACCGAATACAAAGTCTGATCTTTTCAAATGTGTGGCCAAGTATGATCCAGTTGGAAACACAAGCAACATATTCATTGGTGGCTTTGGTCCGTGGTTCAAGTTTTGGATTTGAACTGGGCATATTAAAATTCAACTCAACATATCCAAGGCCGGCAGTGAATGCTATCTTGAGCTCTTCCTTTAAACAATTACTAGTTTTAAAAGTGGCTTTACAATGTGCTATATTGTTCCTGGGGTTATTTATTTATTTCTATGGCAGTGCATATAATCAGATTTGGATTTATTTCAGACTTTGATATTTTTTAAAAAGTTTTGTGCAACCTGGAAACATTCTGATACATCAAATGTCTAACATGACAGTTATTTCATTTTATAGGGTTCTTCAAAAATACCAGAAGTACTTATAAAAAAATTCTATTCCTTCTGATCCAGAGGGGCGGGGGAAATGTGTTAAGACATTTACAGCCTCATTATCATGGAAAAACATTTCTTTCATTCAGTGATGTCTTGATTATTGCAACATCTCCCCCAAAACTTTGAATTACAGATTCAACTGTTTATCTTGTTAAATGTATAACAATTGTCTGCATAAATGTTCAAGCAGACCTTACAAGCATTTGAAATAATTCTGCTCAATTCTCTGCAGTCCAGGACCTATCAACAACTGTTAGATCAATAGATTGCTTAGATTGTGAATAAATGTGAAAATAATTCAGTGTTACAAAATACAAAAGGACTATTTTAATTTTCTTTCTTTTTAATGAGGTCCCCAAGGCATACATTTATCACCGTATAATTGTGTAGTATGAATACTAGTTATTTTTATGAATCTGAATTACTAAGCCCCTTTATTCTAATAGTATATATGGATTATTAGTTTTATGTGGATAAAAATATAATTCACTAGGTCAAACATAGACTTTAAACCATGATGAAAAATATAATTAAATCCTGAACTATGTAATTAAACCATGGTATTGAATTCACTTCCTACAAGAGTCAGGAAAACTTCCAGATTTCATATTTCAGGAAAAAAGGACTCTTCTCATTTTAGGTTTTTGAGAGAATGCTGACCATTAAGAAGCACTGAAGGGAAATTCTGATTTTCATCCACTGAGGTACAGACACACCAAAATTCTAGGACCACAATTGTCACAAAAAATCTACTCTCCAGAGATTTTTGAGTTATTTTTTGCTTGTTGTTGTTAGTCACAAAGTCGTGTCCGACCCATCCCGATCCCATGGACAACGTTCCTCCAAGCCTTCCTGTCCTCTACCATCACCCTGAGTCCATTTAAGCTCATGCCTACTGCTTCAGTAACTCCATCCAGCCACCTCATTCTCTGTCGTCCCCTTCTTCTCTTGCCCTCAATCTTTCCCAGCATTAGGCTCTTCTCCATTGAGTCCTTCCTTCTCATTAGATGGCCAAAGTATTGAGTTTTTTTTTTGCTACAGTCATATTAAAAATGGTGTGTGTGTGTGTCTGTCTCTGTGTGTGTGTGTATAGATATATAGATATATATGATGGGATGAAAAAATCAATTAACTGCACTGAATTTAAATGCAAACAGAAAGGAACTCATATTACAGTTTTACCTCAAACACTTTTTGGAATATATCCTCAATGAGTTTGAGAAAATTCACATCATTGCACTTGACAATATATATAGGGTGGTAGAAGATTAAAGTGGATAGGGCCATTGATACATGAGGGCAGAAATCTCCATGATGGCAAACATGTGGCATGCGTGCCAAAGGGGGCACGCGGAGCCCTCTACAGGCACACAAGCAGTCTCCCCAGCTCAGCTCCACCACTGGCAAGCTGATTTTCGGGTCTCTGCCGTGCATGTGGGGGGAGGGGCGCATGTGGGAGATGCGCATGCATGTGTGGGGGTGGGTCATGCATGCATGTGTGGGGGTGGGGAGCGTGGGGGCGACGCAACCTCCCACACCCCATTTTTGGTACCAGGCGGCTTCAGGGAGGCCTGCTACGCCCAAAACCAGGATGTGTGTATGTGTGTGTGTGGCTTGCACATGTATGGAGGGGCATGGTGAGCGTGTGCATGCACAGGGGGATGGGGCACACAGGGTGTGTCACACATGTATTGCATTATGGGTGTGGGCATGCTACGACAAAAAGATTAGCCATCCCTGGTTTATCTTTTCTTAATCTTTTTGTGAAGAGTTTGTGTGGTTGTTGATTTGGGGAAAAATATGCCCAACTATTTTAGGGCATATGTTAAGAGTTTCCATATATATCTTGTGTCACAATGGCAGGACACTCTACAATTCATTTTTGACAACTGGAATCAGAAACAGCTCCTGGGCACACAAAAATAATGAGGAGGATTCCATGCAGTCTTGGATAGCCTTGTAGTCCACCTCTTCATGACCAGGGGAAGATGGTATACTTCAGGAAGTTATTTTACACTGTATGTTTCTACAGTATTAGCAAAAACTAATCAGAAGAACCACAATAATTCCTGCAAATAAGGTGAGGTGCTACTCTGTAAGATGATTTTTTCCAATCTGATGATGCACGTCATTTCGACCACGGTCAAAATTGTGGAAGATTTAGTTAACCAGATTATAGAAGGCCATTCTTTAGAACTATCTGAATTATTAATAGCTGCAGAAATGGAAAACTATTTCTAGCTTTTCCAGAAATGATTGAATAGGACTTTGAATATTTTTATTTTCAGTATCAGGAATCATTATCACCATAAAAGGGAGAAGGCCTATTATATATACAGGACAGGCAGAAAATAGGTTTCCATATAAATTGGCAGCCATCTAATAGAAGAAAATAAAAGCTGAATACACTATGCAGAGGTCTCCCACTGACTCTCATATACGCTAACAGGCCAAAGTGCTATCAGCTTCGTCTCCATGTTTCTGTGGGCTTATGAGAAAGTACATTCATGAAATATAATCAATTAACTGAGGCTATCCCATAGTGCAGTGATGGGGAACCTTTTCGGCACCGAGTGATCAATGTGGAACACATCTGCATGTGTGCTGCAGTACGCACTGGCCAGATGGTCTTTGGGTTTCCAGCATACACATGAGCACTGGCCAGCGCATGTTGCCTGTTTTTTGGCCATTTTGTGGGGCATTTTCTGGCCATTTTCTGGCTCCGGTGCCCGAACAGACCAGCTGGCCGGAAACCAGAACAACAGCTGGTGACGGCGCATGTGCCCACAGAGGGTTTGGCATGTCACCTCTGGCACATGTGCCATAGTACAATGGGAAAACCAGTTTTCTTTTTTTAAATTAATAATTAATTTTATTTTGTTTGTACAAACTTCACATCTTTGCAACACATTACATTTTTTTACCTATTTGTTGTGTCGGTTTTATCTATACAAATAAATCTTTTATAACTATGACTTCATATATTTGTGCATTTACATTATTTCATACATTTGTTTTCATTCTATATATAATATTCTATATATTCTATATATAACAGTTTTTACTACATTTACATCATTTTTGTGTAATATTTATTTGCTATAGTCTATCTAATATTTCAATCTTTTAATTCTTTTCTGGTTTTGTAGTTGTCTATTGTTTTGTTGATCTTTCTTCCTTTCTTTTTTGCTTTCCTGCTTTTCCCCTCCTTTCCTCTAGCCAATTGTACAATAAACCCCATACGGAGTAATATTCAGATTCGTCTTTCTCTTTCAGTTCTTTCGTGAGCCTATCCATCTCTGCACATTCCAATATTTTTTTAATTACATTTTCTTCTGTTGGCATGTAATTATTTTTCCAGTTTTGTGCGAATGTAATTCTCGCTGCCGTAACGATATGTAAAATTAAGTATCTATGTAGTTTTTTCATAATTTCCTTTTATAATCCCTAACAAAAATAATTCAGGTTTTAGTGCAATTTGATGTGTAGTAATCTCCTCTAGCCAATCTAGTTTTCTTGCACCCAGCTTGGTTTGTGTATTGATTCATGGATTACCAAAGTCCTTTTTTTTTCTAATTTAGTGCGTTATAAGCACTTGGCACAACATTTTCTTTTTTTATAAATATAATTCTTATTGAGATTTTCTTTGCAATGTGGGAAGAAAAGGAAGGATTTTGAACATTTTTCCTTCCACAATAAAATGTAATAAATATTTTCAGATATATAACATTATGTTCTCTTTACCATCTAAGTAGTTATCAAAAATAGCCTTTCAGCTGTATGCTGAAATTGGTGTGTTTATGAAAAAAAATTATCTTAATCTCACTCATTATTCATTTTTGGAATTTTAAGTATGCTTGACTCTATATTATTCATCAAAAAGTTTGAGAAATCTTTTAGCCTTTCACAATCTAATAGAACTATGAACACATTAATACCAGCAAGAGTTTCTTGTTCATTATCATAAAAAAACACAGAATTGTAGAATACATTTTTGGCTAAACAATGCCATATCAACTGAAAATGGAGTAGCAATCACAAAGTAGCTTTTAATCCAGGAAGTAGAATTGCATTTTGCCTATTCCTGCATTTTTCATCATTGTGTTTTTATTGGTCTTTCTTTCGGCAATTTGGCAATTCTCATTAATTCCCTAATATCAGGATTATCTGATCACCAGATTCCCTCCGCTCAGATGCCATCAATTATTAAAACTTATTTAGTACCTTGCAAAAGAAAGTCTAGCTAATGAAGCCTGACTGCAAGGGATATGTTATTTATCAAAATCTTTCTGTCCAACAAAATCCCCCACTCTTCCTGAAGAGATCACATTTTGTATTGGAATTAACATCTGCCTAATATGATGCAATAAATGTGACAGCTGATGCTGATATTAGCAATGGACCCATGAACATAGAGAGTCTAAACAACACGTTCTATTTGAAATCATAACAAAAGTTGCCTAACTAGTTGCTTATGAACTTAAGACGGTGTAACTCAGGTTTCGGGACATGTTGCTAAACTTTTGTGAACTCACTGCTAACTACAATGTTGATTTTGCTGATGTTTCTATATTTATTACAGCATAATGCTAAAACAGCACAACGTAGCAAGCCTGTAGTTCTTCAAATATTGCTAGAACTTTGGACTCCTTCTTGTGAGCTATCTCTCTGACCTAGATGGATGGTTGAGAGGAAAATGGACGTTTTAGGCTAGAGCAGTGGTGTGATACGACCGGTACACCCCAGTATGAGCATACCAGTGCCTGCTGGGAGCACCAGGTACCATTCCGGTACAATGTTCCGGTGGGCCTACCCATCAACCTACCCACCTTATCTGTATTTGAGCCGATTGGGGCTTTCGTGCACGTGCAGAGCATACGGCGCCTGCGCGATGCTCTTCCGAGGAGCTGGAGGGTTGCGGGGGCTAAGTATGCATGTGCATGCTACGCGCGTGCACATGGTGGGCACCAGGCCCTGTTGCAGCATACCGGTTGCAATTGGATCTGGAACCCACCACTTGTCTGGAGGTAGGCCTGATTGGGCTAGTGAAGCCCAGGTAGAAGCTCAGAGGTGAACAAGATTAAGGAAACAGCAGCAGTAGATTGCTACTAACTAGACAAACAGATTCTATGAAAAATACCCTGGATATATATAAAAAAAGAGTTCAACGTGGTTCTGGCTCTTGTAGGCCTTCTGCTGAAAGGATCATAAATCCTCCTGTCTGGATTACTGTTAAAGAACATTCAGAAGCTTCAGCTGGTGCAGAATGCAACTGGAAGATTGGAAATGGTGTTGGTTACTCAACACATGTAACACCACAGCTTCATGAGCTGCATTCATGGCCAGATGCAATTCAAGGTACTGATAGTCATCTTTAAAGTCCTTCCTAGCTTAGGTTCAGTTATCTTCTCCTAGTCATTTATACCTTTTGCAATCCAGTCTTGCAGGATGGGCATATTCCAGGTCCCATCAGCCAAGGAATATCAGCGGGTGGGGACTAGGAGCTGTACCTTTTCTGCGATAATGTCTGCCCTCTGGAACATTCTCCTCTTAAAGATTAGAATGGCCAAACTCTGCAGGCCTTATGGAAGGCCTTAAAAAACCTGGTTATGTGCAGGGTCTGGGGTCCCAAGGGAGTGAACCCTCTTTTCTGGTTAACATTTATAATTGTGTGTGTGTGTGTGTGTGTGTGTGTTGCATATGTCAGAGCCGAGGTGGTGCAGTGGTTAAATGCAGCACTGCAGACTACTTCAGCTGACTGCAGTTCTGCAGTTCGGCTGTTCAAATCTCACCGGCTCAGGGTTGACTCAGCCTTCCATTCTTCCGAGGTGGGTAAAATGAGGACCCAGATTGTTGTTGGGGGCAATATGCTGACTCTGTAAACCCCTTAGAGAGGGCTGAAAGCCCTATGAAGCGGTATATAAGTCTAACTGCTATTGCTATTGCTATATGTGTTGCATTTGGTTTTCTGCCTGGAAGGCTCCTAGGGTATGCTCCCTCCTATATTTGGGCATATTAGGTGCTTTGACATATACAGTATAGATAAGATGGATGGATGGATGGATGAATGAATGGATGGATGGATGGATAGATGATAGAGAGAGAGAGAGACAGACAGACAGACATATAGATGCGCGCGCGCGCACACACACACACACACAGTGTATGTTTTTGCGTGTGTGCCTGTTTGTTGCCCAGAGTCACTTGTTTTATATGGGCGACCATACAAGTTAAATGAATGAGTGAATGGATAAATGAATGCAATCCAGGCTGTGGTACTTAATATCCACTGCTCTTGTGCCAGAGATGCCTGGCTGAGTAGATAGTGAAACTTTTCACCCAGGTGTAGCTTTTAAACTCTAGAACAGGGCTGTCAAACTCGTGGCCCGAATACATCACCTGCTGGCTACGCCCACGCGGTTTAACAAAGAGGAAGTGTCCCGATTTGTCACGTGATGCTGCTGTGAATTTGACACCCCTGCTCTAGAGTGCAAAATCTACTATAGTTGTTAAGCACATTTCCTCAATTCACCACCATTATCAAAAATCCTGTCTTCAAAGATCACATCAATACCTAAAGATCCTTGACAAATATAAATACACTGTAGATTTACTATTGCAGCAATATTAGTTATAGGCAATAAGGCAGCAATTTTCATAAATGAAAAAAATTCTTAATTTCTCTCTTCATCCTGGAATATAAATCACTACTGACATTACCAAACATTCAAATAACTTCTTAGAAACACACTAACAGATTCAACTCACATTGGTTTTCATACCCAGAGATTACACGTCTGACTATATATATATGAACACCCCAGTATTCCTACTTGAAAACATGGGAGTGACTGAAATACTCCATTGCTTCATTTCATACAAAGAAAATTCCCTATTTTAAGGCTGCAGCAGGAAAAAGCATGGTGTTTTCCACGCAAAGTCACAATGAAACTTTTACATAAGTTGCAATGGAAACTTTTCTAGAGCAAGAGAAATGAGGATACGAGAATAAAATATTTGGAGGAAAACAGTGTAGAGAAATTTAAAAGAGAAAAAAAAACATCAAGAAATACCATGTGAAGAATACTACCAAAGTAATTCAATATATGGTTATTAAACTGTCAGGGTGATTCAAATGTGATTCAGGATGCAAGTAATTTAGGAATAGATGCAAGTTGTCTCTTTTTATAATTAATTAAATTTTTGATTGTTTAAAGTTTGTACTGAAGCTTAACCAAAACGTGTTTGTTTATATCTTCCTCCCAGTTCTGGTCAAAATTAATATGTACATGTTTCAATGAAAGCAGAAAGCCTTGGTAACTTGGTGATACGTTTGTGAAATACTTGATCATTTCTCCACATCAGAAGAAATGTTTTATTTCATGAAAGAAATGAAAAGAAAATGTAATAAATGAACATTAGCAACCTGGAGAAATCTGCCTTTCCATTTCTCACAGGAATGTTTGCCAGACTAACCATGGGTGCATACTTGTATCGTCAGTGAAAAATCATGTCTTATGTCTTTTCTTGTATAACTGAACTATGAAGCAGAATCCTTTGTAATATCCAGATCTTCCGGAATGAATGCTTTGGATGGCCCAGAAATTAAGTGGATGTAGAAGCAATTTCTGGAAGGCAGGAAGTTTGAAAAACATAATGTTAAATTAAGAGCAAATTAGCAACCATTTGGGATGAATTCAAAGTTAATAAATTCTAGGATTACAACCAAATTCCTAATATAATTGGATCACAGTCCAGCTGGAATTCTGCTTGCACAGTCTCTTTCACAATCAAGCTAGATTAAGAAAAAGTTCCAGGAAATCTTACAAGACTTGAAAACTAAAGTGAGATACTGCAGATTAACTAACAGGGTGTGTTAGCTATTGGGGACAATATGTTGACTCTGTAAACTGCTTAGAGAGGGCTATAAGCACTGTAAAGCACTATATAAGTCTAAGTGTTATTGCTATCACATCTTTTATCTAGTCACTTGTACGTGCATTAAATATGCAAGAAGGAACAACTAACTCTGTAGCTTCCATAGGTTTTAGTATTTGATAAAATATACAGGCAGTCCTCGACGTATGACCACGACTGAGCCCAAAATTTCTGTTGCTAACTAAGACAGATGTTGAGTGCCTTTTGCCCAACTTTATGACCTTTCTTGCCACAGTGGTTAAGCGAATCATTGCAGTTGTTAACAATAGTAACACCATTGTTAAGTACAACTGTCTTCTCCATTGACTTTGCTTATCAGAAGGCGGCATAAGGTGATTGCATGACCCCAGGACACTGCATCTGTCATAAATATGAGTCAGTTGCCAAGTCTTTGAATTTTGATTATATGACCCCATGGTAATGCTAAAAGAGTTGTAAGTGTGAAAAACAGACATAAGTCACTTTTTCAATGTCATTGTAACTTCAAACTAGCAGTTGACTAAATGAACTACTGTAAGCTGATGACTACTTGTATATAAAATAATTTTCCAGAAGTTGGAAACTACAGGTAGATCTTGCTCAACAAATGCTCGATTGGGAACTTGGGAAGGCTCTAGAATTCAGTATTGAACCTGTCCACTTCCTGAAGGTCAACAAATACAGATCCCAAATAACATTGCTAGATTTTTACCTCAGCATCTCTGTCAACTCTGTCCAACTAGCTTCTAGCTCTGATTGAATATCAGTGGTTTTATTCTACAATTAACATTGTCAAATTTGTCTGAAATGGTATAGGGTCTCCTGCTTGAGCAGGAGGCTGGACTAAAAGACCTCCAAGGTTCTGTTCTATTCTTATTCCAGTGGTAGGTTCCGGATCCCATTGCAATTGGTATGGTACAATGGGGCCTGGCGTCCTCCACATGAACGCGCACATGTGTGCAGCGCGCACATGTGTCCTTACCTCCTGTGATGCTCCGCGATGTCTCCATGACGCTCCAGCTGCTCGGTGGAGCATTGCGCAGGCACCATATGCTCCGTGCACATATGTGGAAGCCCCAAAGAGCTCAAATACAGGTAAGGACTGCAGGCAGGCAGGTGGGCCCTCTGGAGCACCATACCGGAATGGTACCCAGTGCTCCTGGCAGGCACCAGTACGCCCATACCGGGGCCTACCTGTCGTATTCCTATTCCTAATTCTAATTCTACTCTACTCATCACAGTGGTCAATCAACATTCTTCCAGAATTAGAAACCCATTCCCTATAAGCAGGATGAGAAACTCTAAACCACACTGGAGCAGGAGGCTATTCAGTAGAAATCTTTTCACATATTCTTTTTGGTCTTGCATTCCAGAATTTGACCAGGTACTCAACCAAGCTACTTGCTAGTCCATTGGGAAAATCATAAATGCTCTATGAAAACCAGCTGGCCATATCAGGTACCTGGGGAGGACCGAGTATAAGTCTTTCCTCTCTGTGGAAAGCAGTGGGACAGAAAGCTCCAGATACTAGACTGGTCTGACTACAACAAGACTGGCAATATACTGCACTTTCAGGTCACAATTCACCTGGCTTTAAGATAAAAACCAGATACCTGGCAGATACCTGCATCCTATCTAAGACAGGTCCATGAAGATCTGGAACAAGCCCATGGTTGTCATTGTGCCTATGAAATAATTAATTACCTCTGATTCTCTCCTCTTTACAGAAATTTGTGTAAGTTCCTGAAGCAATGGTTTTTTCACAGGTGTATAAATAGCTGTCAAAAGTACTACCCAATTCTCTGTTTATACTTACCAATGTGATTTCTCCTAATCCAAGCTGGGCCCGCCCCAGCGTTTGCCATGCTTCCCAAGAATGGGAATCTCTCTGCACAGCCATTTCTGCTGCCTGGACTGCAGGAAACATTTCATGCAGAGACATCAGAACCTAAATAGAAAGGGGGGTGGGTGGGAGAAAGACCTAAACTTCAGACATTGTTTTTCTTCTTTGATTTTATACAAATTTCAAAGCTTCCCAACATTTTTGGATGAGTTACAAATTTAAAAAAAAGAAAATGGTCAACCAGAAGAATATATCTTGTATAGCCCTGGAGAGATTAATAACAGAATGACCAAAACTTCCAGGTGAAAAGATAGCCGGAAACATTACAGGGGACCAATTGGAGCCGCAATACTTGCTGATGTCATCAATCCATCTTGTTTCATGGACACTTTTTATCAAATGGATTCATTCTATGACTGCCTTGGTCCACCTGCCATCAGTTCTTCTTGCTACGTTCTTCTTGCCCATTTCCATTTTGTTTACTCTCTTGATGATATCATATACTTTCATTCGTTCTCTTTAATTCATGTGCAGATCTTTCTATCTTGTCTTGTGATACCAAGCATGTATCTTTCTATGGCTCTTTGCGCCGTGTGTGTGTGTGAGAGAGAGAGAGAGAGAAACCAGCAGGGAAGGTCACAAGTCACTCTGATAAATTGCATTCACTCTCATAGCTTTTTACACATAAAGCACATCTACTGTGACTGCCTGAGCACCAGCAGCAGCCACGCCCACCCGCTAGGCTCACGTTGTGCCACCCATTCCCATACCCTCTCCCACTCTGCAACAGCCATGTTTATCTGCCTATTGATTTGTTTATGCGTTCTGGGCCTTGTGACTGCTTGCTGCCTTCCCCGCGGACTTTGCTTACTGCAAGCTGACATGAAGTTATAAGGAAGTCCTTGCTTAAATCCCATGATCCTTGCTTAACAATGACAATAGCGAGTGCCAGGATTGCTGTCACTAAGAAATGGGGTCATGTGACATCATACTTTATGACTGCATTGCTTACGATGGAAATTCTGGTTCCGATCGCCGCCTTCATCCGAGAACTGCCTCTAGTGTCATGGCTGAGAAACCCATGCAACTAGGAGATACCTAGGTTGGAGAGTGCAATTCTACTTAACCCTGTCTTTATACAAATTTATGAAGCAAAAGTATACTGCTTTCTAACTAAACACTGAATTTGTATTATTATTATTTTGGTAAAGAAATTTATCAGTATTGTGCAGTCACTTTTTACAGCATTAGACAATACAAGAATTCTAATACCAGGTGATTGTTCTACGCCAGGGGGTCAAACTGGATTTCTTCAAGGGCCAGATCAGCATTGTAGTTCTCCTCTGTGGGTTGACCGGGGAGGAGGGGGGAGACAGGACAGAAACCTTCTGCAGCATTTTGCAGGCCAAAACGGGGCATGGGGGAGGCCACACACAGCACCCCCGTGCCCCATTTTCGGCCTGGGCAGTCTCCTGCATCACTTTGCTGAGGTACCTTTGCTATTTCCAGGCCGGCCCCATGGGCTAGATTTAAGCACCCCACAAACCAGATTTGGACCACGGGTGGTGAGTTTGACACCCCTGTTCTAGGCATTTTATGCCTGACTCTAGAAATACCCTTTTTTAGTTTCATGGAAATAGCCAAAAAAAAAAAAAAAAGGATTTGTTTTCATTTTTCATGATTTCAAATTTTATCAATTTTTAAATTTTATAATACACTCAGCTTTCAAATTATGACCGTTAGCACCTGGCTGGATCCATTTTCAACTTGCGCAAAAGTATATCGATCCATCCGCAATCAGCATGTTTTATTTCTGGTTTTTAAAAAGAACCAAAGGGGGGAAAAAAATCAGATGCAAATTCTGTTTGTTTTCCTCTCATCCCAAAATCAAGTAGAAAAATCTGGACATATGCTTGGAATGCTTGAGGCTTGCAAAGCATGTGGCTTGGCAGATCTAATCTCTCCTGAGTCATTAATGTGTATTAATTCTTCTCATGTGACGTTGGGAAATGGGAACAAATGGGAACAATTACAGGATGCTGCTGGTTGTAAAAATGTGATGTGGAAGCTCCTTCCAGTCCTTGTTTGTACATCATCCAGAGCAGAACAATAAATCCGAATTGCCCTCCTATGCATTGTACCCACGATGGAAATTACGAACAGCATCTGTAATAATAAACCCTCTTCTGGTCCTTCACCTTTCGTTGCAGGTTGTTTGCTCCATGACACAGATGCTACTGTTGACACAGAGTGTTTCATTTTCATCTTTCCCACAACAGCTGGTGGATTTAAGGTTGCTCACTAACGAGAGACAACTCGCTCCGTTCACTGTTTGACTTTTAAAGTATTACTGTATTAACATTAGAGCCCGCCCCAGTATGAAGAAAAAAAGCCATCGCACAATTCCTCTCGGGGATATGCAAATGTATACGTGCACTATTAAAAACTCCTTAACATTATGTCCAATTTAAAAGTTTCTATGAGTCATTTATAGAGCACTTATCAAAGCGGGGAGAATCCAAGAGCCTTTTTTAAAAAAAATAATACAAAAATAACGCACGAGTCAGGCATGGTGTGGTTAGAAAGATAGAACAGACACGTAGAAAGCACGGTGTGCCTCTTTGGACTGCAGCCATCGCATCCTAATTTAAACGCAGGCTGATTTTTGATGTTCCAAAGCAAAAACGTGGAGCAAACACAAATCGCCTTTCTTCTTCTGCAGCATTCAGAAGGCTATAAAATGGATATATAAATACATGTAATCCTTAACTTACAACAGTTCGTTTAGTGATTGCTCAAAGTTACTCAAAGTTACAAAGCACTGAAAAATGGGACTTATGACGTTTTTTTCAGAGTTACGGCTTTTGCAGCCTCCCCATGATCAAAATTCAGATGCCTGCCAACTGGTTCATATTGATGACTGTTGCTGTGTCTCAAGGTCATGGGATTCCCCTTTTGTGACCTTATTACAATTACAATAGGAGAGTTGGAAGCGGCCTTGGTGGTCTTCTAGTCCAAACTCCCTGCCTAGGCAGGAAACCCTATACCATTCCAGACAAATGGCTATCCAACATCTTCTTAAAGACTTCCAGTGTTGGGGCGTTCACAACTTCTGGAGGCAAGCTGTTCCTCTGATTAATTGTTCTAACTGTCAGGAAATTTCTCCTCAGTTCTAAGTTGCTTCTCTCCTTGATTAGTTTCCACCCATTGCTTCTTGTTCTACCCTCAGGTGCCTTGGAAAATAGTTTGACTCTCTCTTCTTTGTGGCAACCCCTGAGATATTGGAACACTGCTATGATGTCTCCCCTAGTCCTTCTTTCTATTAAACTAGACATACCCAGTTCCTGCAACCGTTCTTCATATGTTTCAGCCTCCAGTCCCCTAATCATCTTTGTTGCTCTTCTCTGCATTCTTTCCAGAGTCTCCACATCTTTTCTACCTTGTGGCGACCAAAACTGAATGCAGTTTCTCACAAGCCAAGTCAAAATGGGGAAGCCAAGTTCATTTAACAACCGGGTTACAAACTGCAGTGATTCACTTAGCAACTGTGACAAGGAAGATCCTAAAATGGGGAAAAACTCACTTAACGTAACCACTTAACCCATGTCTCGCTTAACAACAGACATTTGGGATTCTATTGTGGTCGTTAAGTCGAGGACTACCTGTATTTGCACATCCTTTTTGCTCTCAAAAGTTATTCTGCAAATTTTATGGGTTGCACGTCCCTTACGGGTAAGTCCTTGACTTCCAACCGCAACTGAACCCAATGTTTCCATTGCTAAGCAGTTCTCCATTTTACGATCACTTTTTGTCACAACATTTAAGTGAATCATGTGACCGTTAAGTAAATCTGGTGTCCCTTATCGTCTTTGCTCATCAAAAGCCAGCTAGGAAGGTCGCAAATCACATGACCCTCATGTTCCCCTTTCTTATTTTGTTTCTTTATTGGTTGGGAAGCAATTCTTTCCATATTTTGAGTCTTCTGATAGTCTATACACATGCCTGTACTGTCTTTGATCAATATTTCAAATAAAATCAATTTAACCTTGTTAAATTGCTCTTGCTCTTGGCTCATTTGGATACAAGAGGCTAGTGACTTCTTGTAACCTGCTGGCTTTGGAACTAATAAATGATTGTTTGGATCTTCTGCAGTTGGTACTTTCTGGGTGAGTTTCCCATTATCGCAACCATACTTGTATTTCCCATTCGTTGTGGGCAATTACATGGGCAGATAACTATGTAAGATAACATCCAAGACATTTAAAAGACAGCAGGTTGGGATTTAATGATCCAACAGCTAGGCATTTCTTTACAAAGCTGTAAGATAACACCTTCTAAGGCTGTATTTATATGTTTTGAGTGAACTATCCATAGTTGTAAATAGTTTCAGCTTGGCATTTAAATATACAGTTAGCAGAAAATCTTAATTTGTCTCTGCTGAATATCTTTAGGACATTCACTTGGAAGCTGGTGGAGAAGAAACACAAGAGTGGAAAGCTTTAGAACAATATAAAATAGCAAGGATATATTTTTGTTTCTGACTGGAATTATTACTGATTTTAGGGGAAAAGATAAGAAAGACACCAAGTTGCACTTGCTTCTATTGCAAAGAAATGATCCAAGTATTACCTGTGATTTCATCTCATACAGAGTGGCATTTTCAGGGGTTAACTGAAGTGCTTCGTCCCATTTGTGAAGAGCTTCCTGGTACCTGAAAGTTGTTAAGAAGGAATTTCTTTTTAACAAATGTATGAATATTTTAAAGGTTTGCACCTTGATCATTGTGCCAAACGTGTTTTTAACAGTGATGTATTTGCGGAGATATCTCCTAAAGCAATGTTTCTCAACCCTGGCAATTTTAAGATGCCTGGACTTCTAACTTTAAGATGCCTGGACTTCAACTCCTAGTCAGCTAGGGAATTCTGGGAATTGAAGTCCAGACATCTTAAAAGTTACTAATGTTGAGAAACACTGTCCTAAATAGTACATGTTTGCTGCATAATTCATTAATAGGTGCCTTTTTCTCCACTCCCATTCTTATCCCCAAAATCTAAACCAACGCTTGCTCTACTGCTGAAATACAATCAGATGTTTTTGCAGCATGCCCTGAGGATCTAAAGCCTTAGATACATATTAGATATATAGTCTATATCATGTATATGTACAGCCATTATATGAGCTATACTTTTGCTTATCCCAAAGGTTTAGTTTTTCCTAACTTGCAAAAAACCCCAAAGAAATATTAATTGAACATGAAGTTAATCTGAAGCTAAGCATTACATATTCAGAACTGTAAGCATGCACTTGTCGTATGATATCTGTCATAAAGAGACGAGTTCTGTGAGATAGATTTACTCTAGACTGTGAATTTTCTACCCAAAAGGTACAAGAACTAGTAGGATTTGCACGTGGGAAAATATGTTGTCCGGGAAAAAAATAATTCAACTAAATTCCCTAGCTTCGAGCCATAACATTAAACAGAAGACTGATGACTTAGCATTCTTCAGAACTTGGCAACAAACTTATGCTTCTGTTATACTGCAATATCTTTAAATTTTGAAATAATTCCTCAGAATTTTCTGCCGCATTAGTGTAAATCAAATTAATTTATAGTACCATCTTAACATTCTGAGAACATCATTTATTTTAAAACAAACCACTAATATGAGTAATAGCACACTTATAAATAATAATCAGTGTCTTTTGAAATGGGTTTCCTGTTTATAATAAAAGTTTATTATAAAAGTAATAAAAGTTTATTTTTAATAAGCAATATAACTTTTTTAGTTTTAACTATCTGCTTATCTTACATGAGCTGTGTTAAATGTCTAAATGTGATCTCAGTAATTTTTTTTAAAATGCAATTACATAGGACCCAGGGGAAATGACTGTACAGTCATTAACTTTTTTTTTTTTTTAAAAAATAAACCAGTATAGATAATGTTTCATGTTTCACTCAAAGAATCTGAAGGACAAAACAAGAAGTAATAAAAGTATTAAGCTCAATGGCCCATTACTTTGGAGATAACTCTGGAGTTTACACGGTCAGCAAAACAAAGAAAGGAGAACCATCTTCCCTAGAGAGAACATATTTCTCCACAGGCAAAATATGAACTGCTCAATGAGCTCTTTTAAAAAAAAAATTATCAGTGGGAAAACTTTCGTGCAAGAATATATTTTTGCATGTTGATCCAAGGAGGGCACCAACAGACTAGAAGCTTATCAGTCTTCCCCAGTTGTCATCCAAAAATGAGTTGGAATTGGAAATTTGCCAGAATTCTGCCAAACTGATCTAGATCCTCAAAATCCAGAAGCAAAGACCTCAGTCAGTGCAAAGAGAAAATACTTCCCACTTTTTGCAACCTCTTCAATTTCCTTTCTTGGCTCTCCTTACTGAGCCAGCCCAGCCCAGCCTGGATGCACAGACATGGTGTTCAGGCTGCCAGAACATGTAGGAGGAGTTCTGGTTCATACTGTGTTGCTGCATGAAATGCTGAGAAATCATAAGTTTGTCCTCAGCCCTTCTGTACATTTTTCATCTGGGTATTTTTTAGGCACTCCAACAAAGCACCCAGGTGGGAGAAGGACCTCTGATGTACATTAAGGTAGGGTGCTTAGCAGGGACGTGCAGTCACTAGAGGCAAGGGAGGTGGACCCTCACCAGTCTCCTCAGGAAAAAGAAAGAAATTTAAATATATTTTTTTAAACAATTAAAGCCAAGATAGTTGCTACCAGATTCCAGCTCACAGTGGCTTAGTGTCTGCTTAGTGGTAACCAAAGCAGGAGGCGAGAGAACTCGGGGCCTCTTTTCCATAAGGAATTTTTCGCCTTCTAAAAGTTAATAAAGAGTTAAAAGGCAAAGAAGTTCAGATGGAAAAGAGGCACTAATTCTCCCGCCTCCTGATTTGGAAGCAGCTAATCGTGTCTTCTTGAGCACGCTTACGTTGGGCGGGGCGTGCTTCAGAGGAGAGAGGAGTGGGTGAGAAGGAGGAGGCTGCCTCTTTGCTACAGACCTGGGCGCTTGGCGGCTCCCGCGATGCAAAGTGCCCCACCATCCCCGATGCTGCCGCCCGCTGCCCCGGCCTGCTTCTCCAGGCTCCGCTGCTGGAAGTCCCGGATCGCCTCTGGGGGAATGCTGGGTGAGAAGCGGAGCGAAGCTTCTCTGCGGCCTCCCGGCGCTGCGCAGAGGCTCTTGCAGGAGCATGTGTCAGCGGCTGGCGGCCTGGAGCGGCCCCGGTTGTGAGACAAGGGAGCACTTAAAGCAGCCGCTGCCGCCACTGCCCCTCCTTCGCCCGGTGGGGAGGTGGTGGCGGCAGCAGCAGCGGCTACTTTAAGTGCTCCCTTGTCTCACAGCCGGGGCCGCTCCAGGCCGCCGGCCGCTGACACGTGCTCCTGCAAGAGCCTCTGGGCAGCGCCGGGAGGCCGCAGAGAAGCTTCGCTCCGTTTTTCACTCAGCCTTCCCCCAGAGGCGATCCGGGACTTCCAGCGGCGGAGCTTGGAGAAGCAGCGGACGCAGGCCGGGACAGCAGGGGGGCAGCGGGGCACTTTGCATCGCGGGAGCCACCAAGCGCCTTTGCTGCAGACCCGGGCGCTTGGTTCCTCCCGCGATGCAAATTCCCCCCCCCCGCCGAGGCCGACCGCTACCCTGCTGAGCCTCACCAGGTATCAACCTCACCACACGTCACTGGTGCTTAGTTTAAAACAGATGCTAGGCACTTGGATTATCTTAAGTCATTTGAGGCAAGTGTTAACCACAATTTATAAAAAAAACCAAATAGACCTCAACTCTATTACTCATCAAGCTGAGCAGCAGGTCCTTTAAAACGAAAGCGACTATTTATGGGACCTGAAGAGCAGATTGGACAAGTCTTCCTACAGAACGTCTATCTATGTGGTTAGGAGTTGACACTATGACGCAATGTAATCATCACCATTATGGAAATACACTGCTTATCTTAAATATGGACTGAATTGACATTGCCTCTTTGCTGGTAGAAGGGATGTGGTGGCTCACTGACTAATACGGTGACTAATGAGCTTGTCGATCGAAAGGTTGGCAGGTCGAATCCCTAGCGCTGTGTAACGGGGTGAGCTCCCGTTACTTGTCCCAGCTTCTGCCAACCTAGCAGTTCGAAAGCATGTAAAAACGCACGTAGAAAAATAGGAACCAATAGTGTTCCGTGCGCTTTCAGTGTTTAGTCATGCCAGTCACATGACCACAGAGACGTCTTCGGACTAGCACATATTTGCAAGGGGAACCTTTACCTTTTATCTTTGCTGGTAACATCAAGGGAAGTGAAGTTTAAACCTTTGAACCTCTTTTGTAAGAATGCAACAAGAGCACAGTAGGGAAAGAATATGGATTGCCCTTTTTCCTTACATTAAAAAGAACAGGAGAATAAGATTTCCTTGTAAATAAGATACAATTACCACCTTTACTAGCAAACTGGTCTAGAAAATTAGATGTCTAAAAAAGGTTGCAATAGCCAGTTTAATTTTAAAACTTTAAATGTGCATAACTTGTTCATTAAATATCTGGATACTGGGTGTGAACAAAGGTCAAAATTGCTAGGAAGAGAGTTGTGCTACTTCCACCAAAAAGACAGGGCCTGCCGTGCCCATATTATCTGCTCTTTGACAATTAAGAGTAATGGTTTAATTTGTTGTTGTTGTTCTGGTCTGGTTGTCTTTCATGTTAATGTATCTGCCTGCCTTCTTGTAACCTGCATCTACTGTTTGTTAAAATTCATACTGGATTTGTGCCCTGTGCTTTGTTATTGATTTGAGTCTTTCCATACACACATCCACATCCATATAAAAACTCTAGTTGCACTCACCATTTCAATGGCCCTTTTCTAAGCCATGCAATTTTACACAGAAATTTTACATTTCTATCTAAAAAAAATATTATGTAAAATAATATGGCTTATGATATGCCTATATAAAATTAATTTTCTATGTAAAATTACATGAAAGTCTAGCTGAGCTGGGTCTGCCACGCCTCAGCTGTTAGGTAGGCAAAGCCACAGACGGTCTCCTTTCTGGCGGTGATAATGACAATAACAGCTTATTGGTATTTTCTCCTTCAGCATCTCAGGAGTGTGATTTAATTCCCGCCAGTCTTCAATGTCTGGAGGGCACATGTATTTCAGTTTTGCCATCAAGCCCCAGTGGGAGTCTAAGTTGGTGGGTGGTGCTGTGGGAGAACCAACCAGCCTCCTGCAGCCTAGACAAGATGCCCAGGGGAGCGTAGCCATCTTGCCTTTGTTTGGTCCTGATCAGGGGTGGGATCAGAGGTGAAATTCAATTTTTTTTACTACCGGTTCTGTGGGTGTGGCTTGGTGGGCATGGCAGGGGAAAGATACTGCAAAATCTCCATTCCCATCCCACTCAGGGCCCGGCCAGAGGTGGTATTTGCCGGTTCTCCAAACTACTCAAAATTTCTGCTACCGGTTCTCCAGAACCTGTCAGAACCTGCTGAATTTCACTCCTGGCGGGGATCCTAACCGGTTTAATAACCGGTTCGCTGAGCGCGCCTAACATGCCTGACGCACACTGCACAAGTGTGCACAATCCGCAGGAAAACAGCTGAGGTGCAGCAATACATTCTGCCGCGCCTATCAGCTGGGGTATAAAACAAGGAAATATAGGCGAGTATAGCCCAGGGGCGGGCGGGGCCCACCTGAAGTCAGTGTGAACCAGTTCGCACAGAGCTGATCTTCGGAGCTACCAGTTCCCCCAAACCGGTAAAATTCCACCCCTGGCAATGTCTGGCAAGGGAAAGCAATAGCCATCTTACCTCCCTTAAGTCACCATGGAACTCGTGGATCCCAAAAGAGCTACAACAGGCACTTGGCTTGCCATCTTGCCATCTTGCCCTGATCTGGCTTCCTGACCCTTCAGGCCATTTGCCATGGATTTTCAGACTGCATTCTTCTGCAGTCAGTCTGGGCTGGAGTTGGTTTTAGTATGGTTTTGGGCTGGAGTTTATTTATTTATTTATTTGTTTGTTTGTTTGTTTGTTTGTTTATTTATTTGACTTATATACCGCTTCATAGGGCTTTCAGCCCTCTCTAAGCAGTTTACAGATTTTTAGCAAATTGAGTCAGCAAATTGCCCCCACCGTCTGGGTCCTCATTTCACCCACCTCGGAAGGATGGAAGGCTGCGTCAACCTTGAGCCGGTGAGATTTGAACCACTGAACTGCAGATAACAGTCAGCTGAAGTGGCCTGCAGTACTGCACCCTAACCACTGCGCCACCTCAGTTCCTATTGTTGGTTTTAGTATGGTTTTGACAGTGGGATTTATAATTCTTCCTTCCCCACCTCCCAGTTGGAAGACGGAAGAGGGAGTGGGACTTATGCTTGGATGCTGTTTTAGCTTTGCCTAATCTGGTGTAAGTAGGGAGTTTGTTTGAACTGCTTCAATGCACTCTACATAGGGCTGCTCCTGAAGTGTACAGGTAATCCTCAACTTACAACAGCCCATTTAGTGACCATTCAGCGGCACTACAATGCAATAGCAATAGCAATAGCAGTAGACTTATATACCGCTTCATAGGCCTTTCAGGCCTCTCTAAGCGGTTTACAGAGAGTCAGCATATTGCCCCCAACAATCTGGGTCCTCATTTTACCCACCTCGGAAGGATGGAAGGCTGAGTCAACCCTGAGCCGGTGAGATTTGAACCGCTGACCTGTTGATCTAGCAGTAGCCTGCAGTGCTGCATTTGACCACTGCGCCACCTTGGCTCTTAGGACTGTTTTTCACAGGTCTAACCTTTGCAGTATCCCCAGATCATGTGACCACAATTTAGGCGCTTGACAACTGGTTCATATTTATGAACCAGTCACAGTGTCCCGGGGTCATGTGATCTCCCCTTTTGCAACCTTCTGATCAGCAAAGTCAATGGAGAAGCCAGATTTTATTTAACAACCGGGTTACTAATTAATCAACTGCACTGCTTCACTTAACAGCCGTGGCAAGGCTGTTAAGTCCTCCGGGATTGGGTGGCCTATAAATTCATTAAATACAATACAAATACAATACAAGGTGGTAAAATAGGGCAAAGCTCACTTAACAAGTGTCTCAGTTAAAAGCAGGACTCAATTGTGGCCGTAAATCAGGAACCACCTGCATTACAACAGGTGCAAAATGCAGCTGCATAGGTAGCAAAGGGTGCCACTTATTCAGCATACATGTAACAACACTACTCTGTGAGCAGCATTATACTTCCGAGCGCAATTCAAGCCGGTTGTCACCTTTAAAGTCCTTCATGGCTTGAGATCAGTTGTCCAAAGAACTGATTTTTCCCGGTTATCTGGTTTGACAGGAAGGGCATGCTTTGGGTTTCATTAGCGTGCCTTTTCTGCTCTAGCATCTATGCTATGAAACATTCTCCGTCTGGAGGTGAGATGTAAGGCCCTGAAAACCTGATTGTGTGGCTCAGCCTGGGGCATAGATTGTGTGAAGGGTGCCACCACCTGGTTGTGCTAGCAAACATTGATTGTGATATCTTCCCCAGCTGCTGGGTGTCTTCATTTTTAGATTCGTAATGGGAATTGTTTTTAATTCACTTTAAGATTGTCACTGTCCAGACTCACTTGTTGAGACAGGCAGCGTGCAAGTTGAACGAATGAATAAATATATTTAAATAAAACTCAGATTGGCAATTACATTACTACGGATATTTAAACTTTTCAAAAGTGAAATGTTTCCGTAATAAATCTTGAAGCAGTCTCTCAGCTGCCATAAATTATCTTCCTGAATTATAAAAGCAGAAACTTCCAAGAAATGTATATATTTGAGTGTCCTTTTATAACTCCAAGGCAACTGAGGTTTTTTATCCCTCATAGTTTGCAGAATAGAAAAATCCTGTCACAAATGTTTCACACAGTTCTTTCTTCCTTGCAGACACTTCCATGCCCATCTGACTGGAAAAAAAAATCCACATTGCCAAGAGATAACAAGTGCAAAAGAACACGGAGGCACATTAAAATATGCATTCTCAATCTTCCTTTTTGACACGCTTGTGTAAATTGAAAAAAAAGGCGTCTTTGGAGATTGCATTTAGGATGTCTGAATTTTATTTATGAGATTATAAATATGTGAGTCGTCTATTTAGCCCACATTTAAAGAATCAGTCATTTCAAACACTTTAGAAGAAGAGGCCACACAGACACACTATAAAAATGCCATGAACACAAACAAAAACCAGTAATTTTTTTTACAAATATATATATATATGTTTTTACGAAGCCTTCTAAAAAAAATCTTTCCAAGATATTTATAAAAATAAAATCACAGAGACAACATGCAGCTGGCCTGCACGCCTCCTCCAACCTCCTGTTTAGAGGCTTCTAAACCTCCTTCCCTCAAAACTGCACCAGTAATAGACCAGATATTTGAGAAACAACAGGCTGCTTCCTTTCTCCATTTTCATTTCTGAGGTGGGGGGACCCCATACAATTGTTTCCTTTCAGGAAAAGTGCTTTTCATGAAAGCCATTTTAGTGGAAATGAAAAATAAATAAAACCACTCACTGAAATCTCACAATGCATCTAAACCTGTTAAGAATGCACTACCAAATACTCCATATGGCATAGTGATGCTGATATGAACGATGGGATTAGCAAACAACTTTTCAAAAGATTTCTACTGTGTTCATACATCTCAAAGTTGTCAAGTTTGAAAAGACACCCTGATTCCCCAAAAATAAAACCTCCCCGGATAATAACCACAATCGGGCTTTTGAGCGCATGCGCCAAAATAAGCCATCCCCTGAAAATAAGCCCTCCCCAAAAATATTGCAACACAGCAGCAGCCATGAGGTAACCACGCTCATCGCCTCCTGCACCTCAAAAATAATAAGACCTCCCCGAAAATAAGACCAAGTGCATATTTCGGCGGGGGGGGGGGGGTGTTCAAAAGAAAATAAGACCCTGTCTTATTTTTGGGAAAACATGGTACTGATGTAGAGTTTCAAACTCAGCTGCACTCTGGGGAAATGTCTTTCCTTGCCCCTAATTCTTCCCACACAATAATGGAAGAACAAGGTGGGCCTTGTGGAGGCCTGACTGGAATCCTCTTCAGAAAGGCAGTTTCTTGAACTCTACTGCACCATGAGCCATGGTGGTGCAGTGGTTAAGAATGCAGTACTGCAGGCTACTTCTGCTGACTGACTGCAGTTCGAATCGCACCAGGCTCAACGTTGACTCAGCCTTCTATCCTTCCGAGGTCGGTAAAATGAGGATCCAGATTGTTGAGGGTAAGATGCTGACTCTGTAAACCACTTAGAGAGGGCGGTAAAGCATTGTGAAGCGGTATATAAGTCTAAGTGCTGTTGCTATAACTCCCATCATCCCCATCTTGCAGAAATGCTTGCTAGGAATGATTGGAGCTTATCTAGAGGAAATTGATGATGGGAAAGATGAACTATGGTCTGAGCATACAAAGTAGCCTGCCAGGATAGGAGACTATTATAAATTCAAATAAAATAATAAATAAGGGAAGTCTAAAAAAGGCTTAATACCTTTATTTGCAATATTAGCACACCGACAATGAGTTTATCTGCAGCATAGAAAATCCTCCAGTTGCCATAAGCATCAACACCCATTCCTTTCAATTTTATCCCAGCCACAAACAAGTTCTTACATATCTCATTTCCTGCAGGCTGACTCTTTGGGATATCTTTTTGCTAATCAGGTCAATGTGTGGCTACTATGCAATAAGATGTGCTCGTTTAATTTTGTCCGAAATGAGATCTCAGTATGATTTTCAAGAGCTTTAAAAAGTGTGTAGGGGGTCTTTTCAAAGATCAGTAATACAAAATTGTCATATCCTGCTATGTGCTTTATATATATTTCATACGTCAATCCTGAAGAGATTTGTCTCTTATCTCATATGTACATGCCTCACTATGTAACCAGTAACTTTGCAAAAGAATTCCGTTGCCTCTTTGACACAATAGTTGTAATTATGCTTTTTTATTCTGTGACTGGAGGAATGGTTTGGGGATCTTCAACATGATGAGTTAATTATAACTTCAGTTTTGAACAATTAGAACTGAATCAACCAAGGCCTGTTCACTTATGGCTGATTTACCGAATAGTCAAATTTTCAGAGAGGAAAATGTTCTTAATTTCAAAACCTTTTAGGCAAATTTGGTCTAGTGGTGTAGTAAGAAATCTGCAGACCATGAGTTATAGTACTCCCTTATGCATGAAAGTGAACTCGGTGCCTTTAGGCTACTCACTCAGACCAACCCGTTTCATAAAATTGTTGTAGTTGGGAAAACAGAAGGCAACTAGAAGGCAACAGCATGATATTCTTTGTCTTGAGTTGTACAAAATAAAGTCAGGATATAAATAAATCCCAAAACAATTGGAACACCACTTGAAGACCATCGGAATTGACAAATTCACCATCAGTCAATTGCAAAAGGCAGCTTTACTTGGAAGAGCTTACATGCTGTGACGATATCTGTAACACCATCAAACATCCACATCTGTTTATTCCAGGTTTTTGGGAAGGACTCGATAGGCAAACAAAAATGCCAAATCCAGTCTGAATATCTGGCTAACTGTGTGATGAACTGTAACAATAATGATGACTTTCAGTACATAAAATCAAAATCCTGATTTTCCTAAGAAATATATCGCAGCCTCTGCCAATCTAATGCCAATGTTTTGACAGAGACTTCCTACTAACGACTGTATAGCATGCATTATGTGGATACAGCAATCTAACAAGATGGTATACGTTTCCTGCTTTGGCTTTGTCACATTGCTTTGTTCAATGTCAGAAGTGCATGATTGAGAAACAGATATTACTCTTGCCTTCCAAAGACCATATGCAGGTAGTCCTCGATTTACGATTACAACTCAGCCCTTCTGTTGCTAGGTGAGACATTTGTTAAGTGAGTTTTGTCCCATTTTACGATCTTTCTGGCAAACTGTTGTTAATCACTGCAGTTGTTAAGTTAGGGACATAGTTATTGTGAATTCGGCTTCCCCATTGACTTTGCTTGACGGAAGGTCGCAAAAGGTAATCACATGACCCCCAGGATAATGCAACTGTCACAAATGTGAGTCAGTTGCCAAGCATCTGAATTTTGATCATGTGACCATGGAGATGCTGCAAGGGTCTTAAATGTTGAAAAATGGTCGTAAGCCCCTTTTTCCAGTGATGTTGTAACTTTGAACCCTCACTAAAATAAACTGTTGAAAGTTGAGCGCTACCTGTAGTAAGTTTCCCTGGGGTTTCCAATCATTCCAAGAGAGAGAGGAAACCGTTAACCAAGAGAAAGTGTGGCTAGACCAGTGTTTCTCAACCTTGTCAACTTGAAGATGTCTGGACTTCAACCCCCAGAATTCCCCAGCCAGCAAATGCTGGCTGGGGAATTCTGGGAGTTGAAGTCCGGACATCTTCAAGTTGAGAAGGTTGAGAAACACTGGGCTAGACATTGCATAGCATTTTTATTTTTAAATAGTCTGTAAAGTAAAATGTGGCTACGCCAAATGATGGACCTGATCTGAGTTTGGTTTGACCCAGAGAAATCTCAGTCTCGGCAACGCTGTCATGAGCAAATATTTATCCTATAGGATGCATGTCAGGCCTTCATCATTTCTGATGTTGATGCACAGCAATATGGCATGCTATAAAACGGCTATGTTATGTCCCCTTTAGATTAGGCCCGTTAAAAATATCACTTCCTCACATTATATTGATACAACAAGTGCCAACTTCCTTGAGTGATTAAGGAACCTTTAGCAACTTTCTCCTTTGTCAACATTTACCACATTTCAAAGCAAAGAATCCTGGAAATGATGCTGTGTTATTCAACTCTATCAAGTTCATTCAGAGATTAAAAAGGAATTATATTTGGTTAGTGACATAAAGCTTTAGAGAAGAAAGTGTACTTCAGAATTTGCATAACTTTATGGCCCTAACAGCAAAAAGTGTGATTACCGTATTTTCTTTATATTGTCTAGACATCAGCTGATTTAAGCACTCCTAGGAGCTTTCTCCCTCATCACAACTTCCTCTTAAATCTGAAAAGCAGGAAGGAAAGTAATCAATGGCTTTTAAAGCTATCAATATTCTAGAATTCAAACTGATTTAAGTGCCAACAAGTGACAAAAATGAGAGACGACAGATTATTTTTAAAAGAATGAGGGGAAAGACAGAAAAATACCCAATGAACCTGCAAAAGTTTTCCTCTTTCGTTGCAAAAGGAAAATGTCCAGTGAGCTTATAAAGCGATTTGGCAGTTTGAGTCTCACCAGGCTCAAGGTTGACTCAGCCTTCCATCCTTCTGAGGTTGGAAAAATGAGGACCCAGATTGTTGGGAGCAATAGGCTGACTCTGTAAACTGCTTAGAGAGGCGCTGTAAAGCACTGTGAAGTGCTATTGCTATTTATCTAAAGTATATACAGGTAATCCTGGACTTACAACAGTTCATTTAATGACCGTTCAAAGTTACAACAGCACTTTAAAAAGTGACATGATCATTTTTCGCATGACCATTGCAGCCCTATGGTGATGTGATTTACAGTCAGGCACTTGATAACTGGTTCATATTTATGACGGTTGCAATGTCCCTGCCAGGCCTGCAGCCATCTTTTCTTTTGGGTCTTTGGCCTGCCACAATTTCTATTATTCTGCTATGCATTTTCTATTGTGGGAAAATGGGAGGGGGAATTGTAAGGAGTCACATACTATGTAGCAACAACAAAATCCTTTCTAGAAAGCCAAGGTCATCCTTTGTCTTTGCACCTCTGCACCTGACCAGAACTGGAGGGGTGGAACTGCCAGCATGGCAGTGGGAGATTGCACCATGTGTTGGACTTGTGGATGTGGGGACAAGATCTTGAACTGTCAACTGGGTGGGGAAAACAGGGAAGCTTTCAGATTCGGGTTTTCCCAAATATGCCAACATGGCTCTCTTAATAAATTGAAACTTTGAGCAATACTTTGCCTTGGACTCTGATTTACTTTTGGATGCTATTTGGAATCCTGACAATCCCTGGGGTCTCGTGACCACCTTTTGCAACCTTCTGACAAGCAAAGTCAATGGGGAATCCACATTCACTTAACAGCCATGTTACTAAACAACTGCAGTGATTCACTTAACAAAAAAATAGTGAAATGGGACGAAACTCACTTAACAAATTTCTCTCTTAGCAACATACATTCTGGGTTCAATTGTGATCGTAAGTCAAGGATTGCCTGCATTAACAAAAAACCCTGAGACTACATATGCAGCTGGGAAAATTGATGAAGCAGCATATTAATTTAAAACCACAATTATTCTTGTTGGGGATTTTACGTGAAAAATATAGTAAGGGGAATGCATATTTAATTATTCCTATATTAACTGCAGCTAGAATTGTATTTGCACAAAATTGGAAAAGTGAAGAGATCCCCACAGATGAGAATGTGATCAGGAAAATATCAGAATGTGCGGGAAAGGAATAGACTAATGCTAGCAATTAAGGAGAAAGAACAAACCAAATATTACATGACATGGGACTTATTTTATCAATGGTTAAATAACGAAAATGGAAATTAGAAACAGGGAAAGAAAAAGATTAGTGACATAAAGAAAACATGTTAAGAAAAAGAAGCAAATATTATGGTTATTATGTTTAATAATATTATTTTAACACTATAGAAGTAATGTTAACATAATGAATATTGTTGTAAATCTTGATTATTTGCACCTGGACGACACACTGTTTAATTGAAGAGAATTTACCTTCACTTAAACTTTCATACATCATTTATATTTGCTTTACTATATGTATGTTTTTATGTTTCCTCCAGGAACTCAAGGCAGTATATATAAGACCACTTCATTTTTACTCCACCGTACAACACTGGGATGTAATGAAACAAGCCTACAAGAAAAACAAGCCAGCTCAGAGAGCACCAAGGACCTCTCATTTCAACTCTGAGCTACAAATACTTTCTGTTACTTGTACTGACTGAGAGATAATGGCTGTGCAAGCTCACCTATTGAGTTTCACGGCAGAATGTGAACTTTAGTTGCTCCACTCCCAACTCAACGTTAGCAGGCAATTCAAAACTTCAGTGTCATTGCTCTGTCTAAACATAGTTTAAACAGTTCATTCAACATGAACAAGTCTGATGTTTGACAAAGTTGGCCCATTGCTCAGCAACAGTGAACCTGCACTTGCTAAGATAAGATTCACTCATCCTTTTTATTTCTTCCAGTAAAAGTAACAGAACTAGGTAGAAACTAATGGAAGGGGGGGGGGGGGAACAACTCCGCTATGTCTGAATCCAGCCTATTGTTCTTCAAACAAATCAGAGAGGACCAAACCAGCTTCAGTTCAATTCAATTTATTGCAATGAAAGATTACTACAGCTTCAAACTCAAATTCAAGCATAATGATACATTTTGTAAGTATGTTTTGTCATCAATAAGCTAGGAAGTCTACAATGTTGGTTTATTACAGGTAAACCCTCGGTTACCAGCATTTCTTTAGTGAACATTTGAAGTTATGTGATAAGCGCCCCCTAGTGTTTGTGAACAAAACTACAAATCTTGCGGCACCATGGCAGTTTGTTCGCCCTTAAGAACAACTACAGAGCGTCTGCAACATTCGTCCTGAATGCTGCTGGCCAAAATGGAGCTTCTGAGAGGCAGATTAGCCGTTATCTCTCAGTCAGTACAAATAATTGCCCTCGGAAGTTCCATTTTAGCCTGCAACGGGCCAGGGAAGGCCTGCAGAGGGGTACACTCAGCTGAGAGGCTGGAGAGTTTAGTTTAGTTTAGTTTAAGTTTATTTATAGGCCGCCCTTTTCCCTGAGGGGACTCAGGGCGGCTTACAACTTATATAGGAAGGGGAAACATACAATGACATATAGGACAATACATAATTAAAAGAATAGAGCAACATTCATCATTCGGGCGGGGATGGATTATAATCTTTAACCCCAGGCCTGACGGGATAGCCAGGTCTTGAGGGCTGTGCGGAGAGGAGACTGCTTGCTAGATCTTCACAAGGTAAGTGACCCAGCATAGCAGGTTGGGGGGGGGGAAGCAATTGTGGGCAGCATGAGGTATTTCAGTAAGTTGGGGAGGCCTTGGGTGGTCTTAGACAGGTGGCCTGTTCCATCAGTACCCCCCCCCCCAATGGCCTTTCCCACCTTGAAATACCTCATGTGTACTTAACAAGCCTCGTATTCAATTAGCGAATGTGTGGGCAAAAGGAGTGATCCTGTTCAAGATAGAAGATTCACTCCCACAAATCCTCGGGTTGCAAATGGAATGGGCAGGCTCCGTTCCATTTATAACTCGAGGACTACCTGTAGTATTTTCTACTAAATATGGAGGAGCGTTCAAAAATGGTACTCTTCCAGCTACAATGTTAGATGGTACAATACATTCAACCCCTTTCAAAATTCTATCCAGTAGTTCTCATCTCATTTTGCTACAGGGGAAGAAAGTCTTATTCTTGAATGTCCAGCTTTCCTCTACACCACCACAAAACTGAAATGGAAGTTGCTCTATCTGACAGAGGTTGCATAACAAAACTCCTGCAGGAAATATTTCCAAAGTTTGATAAGATGGGCTTTGAAAAGCTCTAACCTTATTAGAATAAGAACAGATTTATACACTGATATAAAAAGCATTTAACCAAATTGAAAACTACAAAAATCCTACAACCTCCCCCCCCCTCCAAACTAGATACCTTCCTAAAACAGGATTGTGTCATTAGAAAATTATGCTTCCAAAGATATACAGATAGAACTGAATATCATGGGGCAAGCAAAGTATGAAATGAACTTTAAAAAGAACTCTTTTTTTTCCTTTTTAGCATTTCACAACCACAGTGATGAATGATCGGCTTACTCCTCGGCAGCAGGAGTACAATAATTTCCTATTGATGAATACAATAGTTTCACATTTAAGATGCTTGCTCCAAATCAAACTGACATAATTGTATGTATGTATGTATACATGTATGTATATGTATATGATTTTATTAAATTATATTTTATATGTATTATATATGTTTATGTGCAATGTATGTATATGTATATAATTATGTATGTATGTATGTATGTACGTATATATGTTCATTCATCCCTTACTATTAAGGAATGTATGTGTCTACTCAAGTGCTTGACAATTTCACAAAATAAAAGGAACCTATTTCTTAAAAATACTGCATGAAAGTAGGTGCTACTGCCATCTTGTGGCTAGTTACATTACAATCTTTGGAGGGTTCCAAATTCAGGGATAGTAATTCCATAGTTGCATATTAAAATTCAGCTTTTGTAGGAGACCTCCAGGACAATTGAGGGCTGAAGGATAGATTGGAAAGTTAAAAAAAAAATCCAGGAAAAAGCCAATGGCAAACTATTTCTATTTTGTTGACAAAGAAATTACACAGACATATATAGTTATCAGATCAAGTCAAACTCATTTACCTTTTTATTTTATATTAAAAGCTAGTCTGAAGAAAGGTATTCGGAAGGCCAAGACTGATTATAAGAGGAAGAGGAAAATTTGTATAGTAATAACATGAGGCCGGTGTGCAGAGGGATTCAACAAATTACCAACCATCAACCAATGTCACCCCTGCTGAGGGGGATGCTTCGTTGGCAGAAGAGCTGAATCATTTCTTTGCTCGCTTTGAAGTGGAGACATCAGAGACAGCTTAAATACAGCCACCAGCCCATTGTAAGAAGAGCCGAGGTGGCACAGTGGTTAGGGTGCAGTACTGCAGGCCACTTCAGCTGACTGTTATCTGCAGTTCAGCGGTTCTAATCTCACCGGCTCAAGGTTGACTCAGCCTTCCATCCTTCCAAGGTGGGTGAAATGAGGACCCAGACTGTGGGGGCCATATGCTGACTCTGTAAACCGCTTAGAGAGGGCTGAAAGCCCTATGAAGCGGTATATAAGTCTAACTGCTATTGCTATTGTAGCCCCCAACCCATTGTGGAGGAAGAGGAGGTCAGGAGCATTCTGAGGGCTGTGGACCCTAGAAAGGCTGCCGGTCCTGACAGTATCTCTGGCCGAGTGCTTAAAGACTGTGCTGATCAGTTGGTTGGAGTCTTTGCCAAAATCTTCAATGATCTTTATCCCAGTCCACTATTCCATCTTGTTTGAAGGCTTCCACCATTGTTCCACTGCCAAAAAAGTTCCCTATCAATAACCTCAACAATTACAGACCAGTAGGACTTACTCCTATCAACATGAAGTGCTTTGAGAAATTGGTCTGCCGGAATGTCCTTTCTGGTCTTCCGCATACATTTGATAAACACCAGTTTGCATACAGAAGAAACAGCTCTACAGAGGATGCTATAGCCATCACTCTTCACACTGCTGACTCATTTGGAACAGCAGGGGGGGCTATGTGAGGATGCTTTTTGTAGATTTTAGCTCTGCATTTAACACAATAATTCCACATAGACAAGTCTCTAAACTTATGAATCTTAGGCTTCTTATTCAATCTGCCTTTGGATTATGGATTTCTTATCCGGCTGCTCTCAGAGGGTCAGATTAGGTAATCATATCTCTTCAGCCCTTATTCTTAATACTGGTACATCACAGGGTTGCGTGTTGAGTCCCTTACTCTATAGTCTTTATGTGCATGACTGCAATTCCACTCACGCTAGTAATACTATTACTAAATTTGCAGATGATACAACCTTGGTGGGACTAATCTCTGGAGGGTGGGGTGGATGAGTTTGCCTATCGAGATGAGGTGGAACAGTTTTCTTTTGTGGTGTGGAGACAATAACTTGATCCTTAACATAAATAAGACCAAGGATCTTAGAGTGGACTAAAGAAGGAATAGATCAGACATGCAGCCCTTGCTTATCAATGGAGACCGAGTGGAGCAAGTGGCCACTTTTAAGTTTTTGGTTGTTATCATAAAAGAGGACTTGACCTGGGATACTCACATTGCAACACTGGTCAAAAGGGCCCAGCAGAGATTATACTACCTGAGACTTCTCAAGAAACAACAACTGGATGAAAAACTGCTATTGACCTTCTAATGCTGCACCATGGAGAGTATTTTAACTTACTGCACCTGTGTATGGTTTGCCAATTGCATAGTGGCAGATAAGACAACTCTCCAGAGGGTCAACATCATTGCCAAGAGGATTATTGGTTGCCCCCTACCCTCTTTGGAAGAGCTTTATAGCTCCCGCTGCCTTAAGAAAGTTCAAAACATTCTCAAGAATCCATCTCATCCTGGGCACTTTTTTTTTTAACTATTACCATCTGGCAGACGGTACAGGATAATAAAAACAAGGACAAACAGGCTGAAAAACAGCTTCTATCCCAGGGCAATAACCATATTGAATTCTACGGTATAGTGCAATATCAGGTTGTAAAGGATGTATGTTTGTGTTTTTATTTTTATAGTTATAATATACACTGAAGACAGCATTTAATTTCATTGTACCATGTGCAATGACAATAAAGTAAACTCATTAAGCCCACCAAATAAATACACTTACACAGAGATCAGATTTGAACAGCCCATTTTCCTAGAAGATGCTTCAAATGTATATATTTAATATTAAAGTATGGAGTATTAAGTGGATTGCCACCGCCTATCATCACCTATCGGCACTAATTGCCGCCACCGAATGGCGATCGGTGGTGAAAGTGGTTGGCAGTAGCAGTGGCAATCCCTGCCGCCTAGAACAGCTGATCGGCGGTATTCCAGGAAGCTGATCCAACCGCCAATCAGCTTCTCAGCAGCAAAGGCTCCAGCGTTCCCTGCTGTGGGTGGCAGCACAAGCACGCCAGCCAGATGAATACCGGATTGATGCTGGGAGTCACAGGCAGATTTATTTTTTCTTGTTTTCCTCCTCTAAAGCTAATGTGCGTCTTACAGTCCGAAGCAAAAAATATGGTAATTAATCTATACAAATCAAATTTTACAAACGTGGGGCCTCATTACTAGCTGTCCAGGACCGCATGCAGGTTGGATACACCTCATCTAGAGTTCTTAATTGGTAGGGAAACAAATTGCAGCACTTGAACAAGCCAATGGTGTGTGGCAAGCCAGTAGTAAAGAAGCAATATCTGGAAACATCTGAGATTTTCCATTTCTATAACAGGCCATCATTAAAAGGATTCATCAATAGAGGTAATCTGCCAATTACAACAGTTCATTTAGTGACTGTTCAAAGTTACAATAGCAGTGAAAAAAGTGAATTTCAACCATTGTGACATCCCCATGGTCACATGATCAAAGTTCAGATGTTTGGCAACTAATTCATATTTATGTATCCTGGGTTCATATGATCAGCTTTTGTGACCTTCTAACAAGCAAAGTCAGTGTCAACTCTGAAACAAACCTGGCTGAAACCATCTTATACTGCCTCATAATTGTCACAAAGCCAGAAAGGGGGAAGGGAGGGGGGAAGTAGATAGCCAGCCTCTAGTCAAAACAAAAGGCTTTCTTCTGGGAACCAAGGTCATTGAAACAGATGGCCATTGAAAATGGAGAAGAGCCTGCCTCCACCATCATTGGACAAGGTGAACGATGACACTTGGGAGGGAGGAGTTTGATACTTCTTAATTATCCAATAAACATATATTTTGAGGAATCTACCTGCCTTGGAGCTATGCTTTCAATGGGTGCATTTCTCAGAACACCAACATTCACGTAACAACCTTATTACTAACTTAATAAATGCAAGGATTAACTTAACAAAGGTGTCAAGAAAAGTCATAAAATGGGGCAAACTCACTTAATAAATGTGCCACTTAGCAACATAAATTTGGGGCTCAATTGTGGTTGTAACTCGAAGACTACCTGTATAGGCAATATTGATTTCTAATGTTATGTGCAGCATGTAAGCGCCATAATCTTTTGCAAGCTACATGACACCATATAATGACCCAAGAATCCAACGTGCCACAATCATTTATTTAGCAGAAAAATCGGGGAGGAGTGTTTAGCTTAATACTAGTTATTATTGATTGGTTAGTAATCAAGAATTTACTAAAAAGTTGCAGATAATTTCCAAAAGTTCTGAAAACTGGAAACTACCACTCAGAATCTACCAACACTCTAACTTTGTTTTACAAAAAAAAGCTCTAATCACCATGTCTTAAAAATGGTATTGTATCCTTGGAAAGATATAGAAGTGATTGGGGTCCAGAATACTTTCCTTGGTTATACAGTTACAATGGACTATTGATTGATTGATTGATTGATTGATTGATTGTATTGATATGCTGCTATGTTTGTAAAACATCAAAGCTACTTTATGACAAATCATAAAATAATGTACAACGCAAAGAGGATATGGAACAGATATCACCCAAGGAATTTAAGACGTGTAAAATTTAGAACAGACAGAAGGAAAGATATCTTCCTACAAAGCAGAGGTGGTATTCAGCAGGTTCTGACCAGTTCTGGGGAACCTGTAGTGGAAAGTTTGGAGTAGTTTGGAGAACCGTGAAATACCACCTCTGACTAGCCCCACCCCCACCTATTCTTTATTTCCTCAGTCCCAGCTGATTGGAAAGAAATGGAAATTTTGCAATAACCTTCCCCTGGAGTGTGGAGGGAATGGAGATTTTACAGTATCCTTCCCCTGCCATGCCCACCAAGTCATGCCTCACCCACCAAGCCATGCCCATAGAACAGGTAATAAAAAAAATTGAATCCCACCACTGCTGCAAAGCATAGTTGAAGGACAGAATTATTGAAACCAAATGGCCAACTGATATGTGTCACAGGTAATTCACTATCTAGAATCTCACAGAAAGCATTAGACCTGCCCCCCCCCCCCAAACTAGTCTTTACAAACTAGAGCCACAGTCAATTACTGCTGACATTCTAGGACTTCAAAGGCCAGGACTACAATCAACCTACCCTATTTTTCGGAGTATAAGATGCACCTTTTCCCCCCCTAAAAGAGGGTGAAAATTTGGGTGTGTCTTATACATCGAATGTAGTCCCACCCACCGGCCCGCACCCTTTGGCCTCTGCCTCCCAGCAATTTATCTCTTTGCAGCAAACGGAGCTTGCGGAGGCTTCAATAAACTACAGCTGTCCCTGCAGCCTCTAACAGCTGATGATTGGGAGAAATTGAAAGTGAAACTACCTGTTGGCTTGCTGGGAGGCAGATTTTTTTTTTCTTGTGCTAATCAGGCTGTTGGCTGCCAGGAGGTAAGTCAACAACTATAAATGCCTATAGAATGTTCAAATTGTTAGACTTATTTTTTAAAGACTGCTTTATTATTGTTCTAGACAACTTAACAAAATGAAGAGGCTTTTTAAAATAAATGCTTAATCTGAAGAGACCCAGTGCTATTGTTTTAAAAAGTGCTATTCTTTTAAATAGCAGAGAATAACTATACTTCCAGAAAGCACAGTTTAACAGCGTCTGTACAAGTATAGTCTGAAATATAACACTACAAACAGTGTATATTGTCTGTACTGTTTGTTGCAAGGAGGCAAATAGCTGGGAGGCAGAGGCAGATATTTTCCCCTTGTTTTCCTCCCCAAAATCTAGATGCGTCTTATACTTTGGAGCATCTTATACTCTGAAAAATACGGTATTTCCCTTTTACTTTCAGAGCTAACTATGAATCAATCTATTTTTATTCTGACTTGATCACCAATTGTATTTAGTAGCATACTCTGGTACAAAATATGGTTAATATTCAGATTGGTGAAGACATCATACTCACCAAAGTTACTACAGAAACTGCATAGTGTTAGTAATGGAGAAAGAAGAAAAGAGATGAATGTTTCCTAACTATGATTAGGTGATTAGAATAGTAAAGCTTAGGGTTAGCAAGTGGACACTTCAAAACCCATGAAATACTCCATAAAAGACATTGACTAACTTCACACTTGCACTAAACAGTAACAGAATGTCTCTCATTTTGAGTAAGTTGTATGAATCCTGAATCCTATTACAGTGATACACAAACCATGTTTTATAATGACACTACTATGTATGAATCCAGCCACTGTGGGTTATTTAATCAATACTTGGATCTTTACAAACATCAATGTAACATTAATATCAATGCTGTTTTAAATAAAACAAAGGGTAACATACCCAACTATTTAACATGGAATAGGACATACACATCTAGAGGGAAAAACTCCATACCTTCCATTTTCAGCTAAAATTGCACCTTCATCCTTCAGATGTTTACTTTGGGCTGCACGGTCTTCCAGAAGAAGCCGTTTTTTCCTTTTGGCCTCATGAAGACAATCAACTTCACTATTATCAACCAGGACCTGCTCATCAGCAGCTTGAGCTTCGAATTGCTGGGATGTTACCTTAGATACCTTCTCACCAATCTTTCTCTTCCATCCAAAGGAAGCCATTCCAGGAAACTGAGAAGAATGCACATTTTATTATTGGTACAATTTTCATCTATACCTAAACGCATCTATTTAAATTTATCACATCAATTTACATAGGTAATCCATATTATGTAAGCAATCTAGCCTAACTAACAAATACATTTGCTCAAAAAAAGCCTTCATTTCTGCTAACAAAATCAGCTTACAAGTTATCATTTTGCTATCTACAGGTGTTCAAATGAATTACAAGCAACATCACAGATGCTGGCTGGGGAATTCTAGGAGTTGAGAGTCCCTAGGTTTTAAAGTTCCAGGTAAAGGTTCCCCTCGCACATATGTGCTAGTCGTTCCCGACTCTAGGGGCCGATGCTCATCTCCATTTCAAAGCTGAAGAGCCAGCACTGTCCAAAGACATCTCTGTGGTCATGTGGTCAGCATGACTAAACGCCAAAGGCGCATTCCCTTTCCACCAAAAGTGGTCCCTATTTTTTCTACTTGCATTTTTAATGTGCTTTCAAACTGCTAGGTTGGCAGAAGCTGGGACAAGTAGCAGGAACTCACTCCATTACGCAGCACTAGGGATTCGAACCGCTGAATTGCCGACCTTTGTGATCAAGAAGCTCAGAGTCTTAGCCACTGGGTTCCTATTTTGCTTATCTACAGGTGTCCAGATGAATGAAAAGCAACATCATAGATGCTGGCTGGGGAATTCTAGGAGTTGGGAGTCCCTAGATCTTAAAGTTCCAGAAGTTGGCTTAAATCATAAAATGCTATCCTTTTAAGTTCATGGACATTAATACTATTATTTTCAAAGTACCTTTCAGCGAAAGACAAAGCTTAGGCCTATGTCAGCTTCTTATTTATACCCAGGAGGATTCAGACAGTCAAGGTTCAAGGGCCAATTTCAGCATTCCCACCCTTCAGGTTTCCTAAATTTCCAAACACCTGAAGAGCTATTCATCTGCAAATAATATCTTCCAATATAGGACTGACAACAGGCAGAAGCTTTGCCATTGCTG
This sequence comes from Thamnophis elegans, assembly GCF_009769535.1. NCBI lineage: Eukaryota > Metazoa > Chordata > Lepidosauria > Squamata > Natricidae > Thamnophis > Thamnophis elegans. Next base: position 127,155,140 of record NC_045543.1, on the reverse strand, counting down.
GAACAATGATAGGCATTTTGCCATTCTTGAACTACAACTCCCAGGAGGTCTCGCGGTGGGACTTAAGAGAGTTATAGTTTCTTAAAGCAGAGGTCCGCAAACTTGGCAATTTTAAGACTTGTGGACTTTAACTCCCAGAGTTCTCTAGAGAATTCTGGGAGTTGAAGTCCACAAATCTTAAAGTTGTCAAGGTTGAAGACCTCTGTCTTAAAGTCTTGGGAATGCAAGGCAGCCATCAAGGGCGAAGAGCTGTTTATCAAATATCCCATTTCATTACATAATGAAAATGCAAAAAGGTGAAATAAAGGCCTTTAATTTGAAAAACGTAGGAGAAAAAAGGCCAGAATCCAGTGAAAAGAAGGGTAGCCTGATTACCTGGAATCTCCCCTCTCCAGCGGTGTCTTCCTAGCCTCCGTCGTTCGTAGGGTAAGCACCAACCGGAAGTGGAAATCCCGGAAATAGTGGCGCTCTGCGCAATATCACAAACTCTATGCTCAATTTCTGCTTTTTTGGGGGGGGGGAATGTCTGCTCTGGCGTCAGGGAGAAAAAGAACCGGGATTGGCAAGCCCCAGTATTACGAAAAATACGTTCTGTGTACCGTCCAGGAGACCATTCGTTATGTTTATAAAATTAAGAGTAGAGGAACTTCAGAGTTCCACAGCGAGCCTTACCGTGGGGTTGCATCGCAGAGCCTATTGGGTATTGTAGTGTGTTTATTATGATCACGTGACCGACACGGATTGCTACTATTGGCTAGCATCAGAACTTCAACCGTCCCACTTGCTGCGTAGCACGTGTTGCGACTTTGATTCCTTTGCTTTCTGTGAGTTTGGGAACGTCGGTCCCTTTATGATTTGTGGACTTCGACTCCCAGAATTCAATTCCCTGAGCAATACTATCTCAGGAATTCTGAGAGTTGAAGTCCACAAGTCATAAAAGGGTCATCTTAACCCGCTCTTGCTTTACTGGGTTAAGATCTCCTCCACATAATCCTCACGTTGGAAGAGTCAATGTGAAATGTATAGCCTCTTTGCCAATCCACATTCGTCCTCTATTTTCCATTTTTCGTTATCTCCGACAGTGGCATGGTCTTGATTATGTGCAAGTTAAACAAATGGTGAATTGCTTCCCTCCCTCTTCATGCCACTTAAAGATCGTAATCTGTCCCCACCCGAATGATGAATGAATGTTGTGTACTATTTTTACTTATGTATTGTTTTATGTTTACTGTTTTGTACCCCCCCTCCCTATATTTTGTAAGCCGCCCTGAGTCCCCTCAGGGAAAAGGGCGGCCTATAAATAATAATAAAACTAAACTAAAACTAAACTAAACTAAACTTGCGGGTGGGGGAGGCGTATCTGTCAAAGGGTTGTACCAATTTCTCAAACATGAACCTTGAAATTTAGAGGGGAATACCTTGTTTATACCTTGGTAAGCTATAAGCAAGGGACACAGTGACTCAGTGGCTACGACGCTGAGCTTGTTGATCAGAAAGGTCAGCAGTTTGGCGGTCCGAATCCCTAGTGCTGCATAATGGGGTGAGCTCCTGTTACTTGTCCCAGCTTCTGCCAACCTAGCAGTTCGAAAGCATGTAAAAATGCAAGTAGAAAAATAGGAACCACCTTTGGTGGGAAGGTAACAGTGTTTCACGTGCCTTTGGCATTGAGTCATGCAGGCCACATGACCATGGAGATGTCTTCGACAGTGCTGGTTCTTCAGCTTTGAAACGGAGATGAGCACTGCCCCCTAGAGTCAGGAACAACTAGCACATAAAGGGAACCTTTACTTTTACTTAAGCTATAAACACCTGAACTTCTAAAGAATAGTAAAAATAAAGTCTTTCTAAAACTATGTCCAACCTTGGCAACTTTTAAGACTTGTGGAGTTAAAGTCCACAGATCTTAAAGTTACCAAAGTTGTACACCCGTCTTAAAACAAGCTTCATTCCAGGTAATTTTGTGATAAATTGGGGTAATTTTCTTAACAGCAGTAAGGAGATTGCCTTCCTCTAGTATGTTTTGTAAACCATCAATCAAAACCATAGTTGTAGGATTTGGGGATGATCTCCTATATAATTAATAATTAAATTCTACTCTGGATCAATAATACAATAGAAGAGTTGGAAGAGACCTTGGAGGTCTTCTAGTCCAACCCCCTGCCTAGGCAGGAAACCCTACCCACCTCAGACAAATGGCTATCAAACATCTTCTAAAAGACTTCAAACATCTTCTAAAAGTGTTGGGGCATTCACAACTTCTGGAGGCTAGCTGTTCCACTAATTAATTATTCTAACTGTCAGGAAATTTTTCCTCAGTTCTAAGTTGCTTCTCTCCTTGATTAGTTTCCACCCATTCCTTCTTGTTCTACCCTCAGATGCCTTGGAGAATAGTTTGACTCTTCTTTGTGGCAACCTTTGTGATATTGGAACACTGCTATCATGTCTTCCCTACTCCTTCTTTTCACTAAACTAGACATACCCAGTTCCTGCAACCGTTCTTCATGTTTTAGTCTCTAGTCCCCTAATCATCTGTGTTGCTCTTCTCTGCACTCTTTCTAGAGGCTCCACATCTTTTCTACATTGTGGTAACCAAAACTGAATGCAGTATTCCAAGTGTGGCCTTACCAAGTGGTATATAAAGTGGTATTAACACTTCACGTGATCTTGATTCTATCCCTCTGTTTACGCAGCCTAGAAGTGTGTTGGCTTTTTTGGCAGATGCTGCACACTGGTGGCTCATATTTAAATGGTTGTCCACTAGGACTCCAAGATCCCTCTCACAGTTACTACTATTGAGCAAGGTACCACCTATACTGTACCTGTGCATTTTGTTTTTCTTGCCTAAATGTAGAACCTTACTCTCTTCACCATTGAATTTTATTTTATTAGATAGTGCCCCAAGAACCTTCTGCATCTTGGGGTACTCCACTGCATACAGCCAACACAGATCCCCTTTAGATGACTTTAACTTCCCTGTCCACAGAGACCAGCTGCCAATCAGAAAAAAATATACTGGGCTTGGTCAGGAATAGGCAATCTGGTCTGTCCCTTCCAGTTATGTCATACTACTAAACCCATTATCCTGCAAGTCCCTTGGACTGCAAGGCAATCAAAACAGTAAGATCTAGAGATCAACCCTGACTGCTCTTTAGAAGGCCAAATCCTGAAGATGAAAGTCAAAATACTTTGGCCACCTAATGAGAAGGAAGGACTCACTGGAGAAGAGTCTAATGCTGGGAAAGATTGAGGTCAAAAGAAGGGGACGACAGAGAATGAGGTAGCTGGATGGAGTCACCAAAGCAGTAGGTGTGAGCTTAAATTGACTCCAGAGGATGGTAGAGGACAGGAAGGCCTGGAGGAATGTTTTCCATGGGGTTGCGATGGGTTGGACACAACTTTGCAACTAAAAACAACTAGACTCATAAACTACTAAGGCTGATGGGAGTAATAGGATACCAGGCTGATGGGAGTAATAGGATGCCAGTTGTGGTCTCAAGCCTGGACCACAACGACTGACAATAAATATGATACATCCATCTCTGGTTTCACCAGAGTCCTCTGCATTACAAAGGTGTTTCATGTGTACTTACCTATAACTTACTCACCAAATCCCCTGAGTCTTGGTGGCTCTTTGGCAATGGTAATAATACCCTTAATGAATCCCTGACAAATTTCTAGGAAACTTGGAAAGACATCTTGAAAGCATTGTTATCCTCTGCTCTCCAGGGGTCAGAGATTAGGCCACTGATGACTAGTCTTTTTGTTGTTGGGTGCCAAAATTGCTATTATGCACATGTATGCCGGCACCCATAATGAAAAGCAAACCCCACGTGTATGTGTGCACAACCCCCCCCCCCCCAAGCATACCACACTGCTCGCCTCCAAGCTGAGCTTGCTATTTCCTCCGAGGGGCTGGGGGGAGCCGTTTTCGCCCTCCCCATGCTGCAGGAAAGTCTCCAGAGCCGGGAGAGGGCGAAAAACAGCCCAACGGGCCTACTGGAAACCAGATCATTTCTTAACTTCCGGTAAGTCCGTTGGGTTCTTTTTTGGCCAGCCCCAGGCTCTGGGCGAAAACGGCATCCTCCGGCCCTCCAGAAAGCCGAAAATGAGCTGGCTGGTGGAGCTGACAGCTGACATGCCAACAGATAAGGCTCCGCCTGCCACCTGTGACACGCATGCCATAGGTTTGCCATCATGGATTAGGCTCCTCACTGAGCTACTACTTCCACCAATAACTGGAGAATCAGAAGTTGCTATTAACCCAATGTCAAAATATATTTCTCCCACTGTAGTAAACCTCCATCAATGTTGAGAAAGTCCCCAGCCATTAAGGAGGACAGATGAATTAAGAAAGCTAAGAAACTATACCATGACATTTCAAATTTTACTTGCATACAGTTTAATGTTTGTTAAAAGTAACAGGTCATATACAGCTATCACAAGCAATTTCATTCAATATTGATCCCCCCCCCACAAAAAAAGAGAAAGAGAGAATATGCAATAAAAGTAGGCACATATCGTTTTTGAGAAATGGTGATCATCCATTTCATAAGCAATACAATGGTAAAAATCAATTGGCAAATATTATCTCAAACTTTATACTGATTGAAAAGTTAAAAATGACAAAACATGTAAAAGTCAGCCTTTGGAAAGATTGCACTACGAAGATGGATTTTTTTTTTTTTACTTTTTACCAATGTTAACAATTTACATTGCACAAGGTTTCCACTTCCTACGTCCCCACCCCACCCCCACCCCCCTTTTCAGCAATCAATTATGAAGTGTTTGCAATAAAAACCGATCATCTGAAGGGCTTTTCTACTGGAACGAGCCCAAAGGAACAATATTTGAATAGGCTGCTTAGTCAAGCTATACACTTGTTATTTTTCATTTTTAAAACAGATTTTTTTTCTCTTCATAGTTCCCATCATAGTCAGTTCTGCAAAACAGCTTGTATTTCATGATCAACGGCCCTGATTTTTCTGTATCACTAAGAAGTGCCAGCAAATAATCCTCCACTATAAGACCACACCAGGTCTGAGTTAAAAGGGGGAGGGGGAGTAATTTCAACATCAATATTTTACTCTAAGTCTAAAAATTATTTAAAAACATTGATTCATATTCTTTTGCTTGAATACATCCAAGATATTCCTCTGCCCAAGTTAACAAAACAAGTAAAAAGGGAGCATTGAAATGGCTTTTAAAGAAAAGTTACAAAATTATGTATTTAAGAATAGGCAACTGTACCTTTTTGCTATGTACTTTGGCCCTCATATTCCAAAGTTAAGGCCTGATAATGTGACATCCGCCCCAACATTCAATAAAACATATACATTTTTTAAAAAATTAAAAGTTTTATACATGATAACATTTCTTAATGTAGACACCGAATATAAAATCAAGCTGATGAGGCTAGCAGATGTTTTCCATTCATTTCAGTTGGATTTGAGCAGGAAACATACCAAAGCTACAGTTAAATATGCAGACAGATTTAAAAATATGGAACCCTAAAGTCAACACAATTTTATTTCAGGCTGGACTTACTTTTGGACCCACTGAAACAGAGAAACATTCACTTATGGTTTACACACACTAATTTTTAGCTATTTTTCCCCAAATTTAAGATTGTAGCTTGCCAAAAACAATTTTGAGCTATGAAAGGGGGGGGGGGGTCATTTATGCCATTTGCCAAGTTCAGTATTAACAATTCCAAATTAAGACAGCATAAATAAATAAAAAAAATCACAGTAATTGTATAGATGCAGCAGAGCACAAAGTAACAAGTAGTTTTATTTTCGTGTTGTAAATTAAGGACTACTACTTGGTCCCCAAGACAACCGTCTCTCTTTATATATCACAGCAACACTATTTAGCTACTGACTCCTTTTACACACACATATACACACCCCGCTGCCCTTTCCTTCCCACACATTTTATCTCTTTTGGAGTAGATATTTGTCACTGCGAGTCAACTTCAGTTATAAAATCACTGTTTGAATTCTGGGAAGTAATGAAGTATGGAACTATATTATAAGACCACCTTAAGTGTTTGCCTCTAAAAAGGCCAGCCCATGGCAAAAGCTCATAGCTATAGATTTGAGGGTCTCCTGACCATAGCACAAATTTTGAAGTTCAATGTCTACTAAATTCAATTATTAAAACAGTGCAGCTTCTGAATTCATGCATTTATAGACTGAGCCAAGCTTCTTCAGTGTATCTTGAGTTGCTGGCACAAACATACTAGATACACTATTGCATTCAAACCCAAGCATCTCTTTACTGGCCGTTCTTACATTCTTTGCTGGCACAATTCTGTTGGATATCTCTGCTTTACATTCCCATCAAAGTAAAAGACTTTACTTTACAAGATGAAGTCAAGCTAGTGTCTCCTGGATGATGGCTGGTGTACACTTTTTATTACCTTGCTTAGCATGGAAATTGGAGGCTGATGATAATTGAAATCATACTGCAAAACATTCCAAAGGCACCACATTAAGCAAGAGTCATTATCTGTTCTCTGGCATCTTATAAGAAGGCTCACACACTGCTTTGACATTATTTGCTTAACCATGGTTTGTTGAATAAGCAACAATTGGCTGGGCATACATATCACAATCTGTCTGCTGAATCAAGGTCTGTTAAATAAGCTACAACTAGCATAGCTTTACAGTGTAACAGCTGGGGTCACACAACATGCTAAGCCAGGCAGAAGCTGTTATGCCATAGCATGATATATGAACCTAACCCTAAGTCTCATTAATAATCACATATTAATGGATGCTTTTTCTTAATCATATGCATATCAAATTTTAGGATTTAGAATTTTATTGGGTTTGTATGCTGCCCTATTCCCGAGAGACTCAGGGCGGCTCACAATAAAAAAGGGGAAGGGATACAAAAAAAAAAGTAAAATAAACAACAATTTAAAATTATACAACAGCCGTAACCTCGAATGGGGCTGGATGGTTCAACAGCCCCAGGCCTGCCGGAACAAATCACAGTGAAGGATTTGCCTGTGTTCTGAAATTTTCTCTCAGTGCATTTGCATTACCCATAAACTAAAGTGTTGCATCTGTAGCAAGCAAAGATCAATTTCGTCTTCTTTTCTGGTTTTAAGATAAAAACGCTGGTTGCTGCCTTATCTTAACTGTGGGCATGTTGGCAAGGAACAACATCCCAGGATTTCTATTTCTTCCACACCATTAGCACAACTGATAACAAAACTAGGACCAATTTATCTAGTACAGCAAGTCACATAAACTGATCTCAAGAATTATTACTAAAAGATCCTCTACAGTGGGTAAATAAACAGAATTCTGCTGTCAACAATAAAAATAAGAAGGGGGGAGGGATAACATCTTAGTTTGTTATAGCAGTTGTGGAAGCCAAGAGGAACATAGAGGACACCAAAACAAATTCATAAACGCAAGAATCTGATTTATCATCTCGTTTCAATGGGATTTATACATTTGGAATCTTAATGTATATGCCAAGAATAATCAAATTGTGCAAATCGTGGCTAAGTGTTACGTCTTCACCAAACAAGAATTGCTGAAACATAATACAGTATTTCCATTCTATCATTTTAATCAGTTCAAATTAAGCCTCTTTTAACTCTTTAGCATCATTTTATCCAATTTTTTTTTTAAAAAAAAACCAATATTTTTCACAGTTAGAGCCGGGGGAAGATTCTCTCTAGCAGTTTTTTCAATAAGAAAATTTAATTTGTGGCAGCTGACTCATTTCTGACCTAACCAATTAAGTTCTATACATATCAAAACAAAACCAAAGTTACTCATCTTTCAAAACTTTTAGAAATTTTAATTCGGTATATTATAAAAGCAGTATAAAAAAGTGATTATGCAACACAGGCAAAATCCAGATCACTCTTATTAGAAGGGTGGTCTGCTAGAGATCTGTATGAAAGCTATATGAAAACATGAGCCACTGAAATCCCAGGGCAGGGCAGGACGTGATTCCAAGAACTGGATATACCAGTCTGGGCTATCCTATCAACCATGAGACCATTGGGTTTAGATTCAGGCACAGAATCCATATCCTGTTGTGGCTGCAAAAAACTGCTTCCACGCACCCAACATGGGTCAGAAAACCTGCAGAGTTGCAATCTGGGTCAAGCAGAGTATCATTCTCACAGATCAGTTGTGCTGCGGAGGGGGGGGGGGATACCCCTATCTCATGGATCCTTCCTAAGGTCACCTGCTTAGGTCCATGGTCGGAAGTTGTGCATTCGTACTATAAATTCTGATTGCCTTCCAAGGAACACTCAAACACCATTCACCTCCCCATTTTACAAAGTGCTTCCGAAACGTGTCACATGTAACAAATGTTGGAGAAAACCCATGCAACGTAGTTTCAGACCCTGCCTTTCTCTTCCTTGAATTAAACTGAACATTGCTACATTTGTTATTATCATTTTCAGGACAAAGTCCAAATTGGTCAAAGCAGAGTACCATTTTTTTTTGTCTTTTCCACTCAAGTGCACCACTGGCTGGTGAAAACTTAGGGTAGGTGCCAGATGGCTGAAGTGCTGTTTGAAAGGGGAACACTTTTGTTGACACAACAGAATACAAGCAAAGACGGTGTCCAAAAATTACCTTTTGATCTCATAAATGAGCACATGTACTGTAAAAGGAATAAATTATCAGCATATAAAGGTCAAACTCCGTGAAGCCCTAATGATACACAATGTAAAACATACTGTTGTTGTACCTGCACATCATACAGGTAGACTATTGAATCATAATTTGCTTCGGTACATTAAAGATAATCTTCCCTGACCTGGAAACCTCCAGATGTGCCCTTCCTAATCTGCGGACAGAATGGCAAACACATCTGGAGGACGTCTGGTTTGGGAAGGATGCAGTATGAAGTGTAGACTGCTTCTAAATGCAAGTTCGATTCCTGTGCAAATTGCAATGTAGCTAGTCTTCTCAGTGCCAAAGTTTAACTGTAACTTGATTATAATTGGAAGCATTTGACTATGATTTTTTTTCCTTTTTTTCCGGCATGCTTATTGCTGTAAAAAAAAGCCAACCTTATAAATCATTGTGCAAGAATTTTAATAAGATTTGCACACATTTCAAAAAATTCTATCGTGTGGCTCCCTGATCTTGGGGTTGATTCGCTTGTAGAGGAGTCAAGTGAAGAGGTCACTGAAGAGGTAAGAGATGCATCAGATGGTTTTGCTTGAATATCAGGGTCTGAGTCCTTCTGACCAGATCTATAATTAGTCAGAGAGCCTGACCTCTGGGGAGTGGTCGTCCCTGATTTTCCTTCAGTAATTTCATCTAGGGCAAGCAAAGAGAAAAATTTAAAGGCTAGAACAATTTGAGAAATTAATAAGAAAGACAAAATGTTAAAAGTCGCCATTCTACATATCCAGAATGAACATGTTACCCTTATTATTGTTTCTAGTTGGTTGCACAGTGAACCAAGTGTTGAGACTGGATTTGGCATTTTTATCCATCTAGAGCAGGGGTGTCAAACTGGATTTCTTCGAGGGCCAGGCTAGAATTGTAGTTCTCCGTGGGGTGGGGAGGGAGATGGGTCGGACAGCTCCTGCAGCACTCTGCCGGCCAAAATGGGGCACGGGAGGGGGGGGGGGGGCTCCTGTTTTCAGCCTGAACAGCCTCCTGCAGCACTCTGCCGGCCAAAAGAGGGCGCAGGGGAGCCATGTACAGTCCTCCCGGTTTCGTTTTGGCTGCCAGAGGCACCACGGCTGGTCCTTTGCTATTTCCAGCCCAGCCTCGCGGACCAGATTTAAGCACTCTTGAGTTTGACACCCCTGATCTAGAGAGTGCTTTCCCAGGTTCTGGGATAGGCAGATGTTGTTGTCTGATGGTGTTAAATGTACCATCCAAGGATGGGTGTAATTCCAAATAAAGATGCCTTTTGCAATTGACTTATAGAGATTTGGTCAATGACAATGGTGTTCAAGTTGTACTCCAGATCTTTTGAGAATGTGCCTACTACTATTATTATTAAAATTTATTAAAAACACTCTGCTGAATTCAATAAAAGCTTGACTTTCTCCATAAGTGGCCAATCAAGTCTAAACCAGGTTACACTGGTGTTTGCCATTCCATTGATTCTGAATATCTATCATCAAGAAATATGTTGGAAGAAATGTCCATCTGGGTTCAGTTCCAAGTGAGTAAAAAAGACACTGGATTCATGGAAATTGCTTGGAAAGAAGGTTTATTGATAAACAGGATCACATGGCTTGAAATTCTGGGCAAAAAGAGAAGAGATGCTGAGAGTGCCTGGGTTTTATGTCCTCTGTTGGGCTTTGAATTTGAGCTTGTGTTCTAATTGGTTGTCAGACTCCTATGGGGCCATGCATGGGTAACTTTGTAGGTATTCTTTTGAGCCCCAGGTTTGGTTGACTTTTGTGGGTGATGATATAATTAAAAGGGCTTTGGGATTTGGGCTCTGCCTGAAGGAGGTAGATTTGTTATGTAGAATAGACTGGCCCGGGCCTTAATGGCCCATTGACAAAGGTGTGGGGGATGAGTTTCTGCCTCCCTTTTAGGGGAAATATTCTACCCTTTTAATATTTCATTTTTCTAGGAGGGGTGGGTGCTAACTTTCTACAAGTATATATGGTACCGGTAATTAAAACTGGGGGGGAAAGCCTTTGAGACTTCACAAACAAGCTTATTATTTATATGTATCATTTATAGTGGATGGATGAAATATTTTCCCATGAGGTGCCTTATAGCAATTTCTGACAGTCGCATCTGTGCTGACCACTAAAGCACATATTGTTATTCGTTTGCAGATATTGGATGAATGGGAGAAGCAACCTGAGATCCCAGCTACTTACTAGTTTAGTTTAATTTAATTTACTTTATTGTCATCGCACCTTGTACAATAAAATTAAATGCCATCTTCATTCACATAGATTCCTTTCTATTCTTATGGATTTTAACTTTTGCAATTAATTTTAAATCCGTAGTGGCACGATCCAGACTAGCGCCATGTTAAGGGAATGATGATTTAATAGCTGACCAGCTGCTGTAAGGCTGTAACCCGGGATGAAGGAATGAGAATGAGTCAGCAGGGTTATCACTTTAAGAAGCTGTCTATATAAGGGAGGCCATGTGAGGGCGGTTTCTCTCTCCCTGTTTTCTTCCGTGTTATAGTTGAAGATTGATTGATTGCCTGGTTTTGCCTAGTATGTGTATGTATGTGTATATGTATATGTTTGTATATATATATATGGGGGGGGGGGGATAGATAGTTAGGTAGGTAGCAGTGGTGGGTTGCAGATGGTACGCCCCGGTATGGGCGTACTGGAGCCTGCCCAGAGCACCGGATACCCTTCCAGTATGATACTCTGGATGGCCCACCCACCCACCTGAGATCCTTACCAGTCTTTTAAGTCTTTGGCTCTTTTGCACACGTGCACAGCGGGTATAGTGCCTGTGCAACGCTCCGCTGAGCAGCTGGAGTGTCACAGAGGTGCTAAGATGCATCTGCGCACTGCGTGCGTACATGTGGACGCCGCCAGGCCAGTTCCAACCGTATTGATTGGAACGGGATCCAGAACCCACCAGTAAGTAGGTAGATAGATAGATAGATGGATGGATGGATGATGGATGGATGGATGGATGGATGCCTTGTAGATAAACCACTGTTTGAAAGACAAAACCTCTGGGTACTGTATTTTGCTCCTGGGTTCTCAAAATAATAGTCACACTGTGCATACTCTGACACACCACCATAAGCACCACAGAAAGCAGACAATTAATCTTTCTTTCCCCTTTTATAAACACTGATATACTCTGCATAAGAGGCTGCCTGCAAATAACCAGTTTTACATACCATCAATGCTACGGAAGTCCAGTAGATAAGTCCTGCTATCCACCTGGTACAGCTGCAGGCTCATTTTGGAATATGTGCCTGTTACTGCATTCTTTCTCCGAACGCGCAAGTAGTATGGATTTACAACCTAGGAAAACAAAGTAGAAACTTAACAGAAAACATCAAAAGAATTATTACATTGATTGTCATTATCTCTATTTGAAAAGCATCACTTGCAGGAAGACAATTTAAGCAAACTCACCTTCCATTCATAATCCAACTGCTTGATTGCCCGACAGACTTCCGCCATTATATCATTTGGCCGACTCTGACTCCGGATTCCTAAATGCCATTTAGCTCTTCTGACCCCCTGATGTTTGGACTTTTGTGGATTTAGCTCATCGAGTGTATGGCGTGACCTTGGTACTTCAGCAACTAAAAACGGCACTCTTTCAGGGTGAGGTCGGGAAAAATGGTCATCAAGAAAGGAATCTGGTGGGCTTGTAGCTAAGTAGAAGTCTTTTGCTTCATTCATTATTCTTCTATTATCTATAATGAGGTGATAGGCAACCGCTAGCGGATCCTGATGATTGCGATTATATAAGCAGCTTAGCACTTCCTCCTCTGTACATTCAAACTTATCACAGACTTCTCTTAAGGCTTCATCATCAATCATAGTTGAACTGTAAGAAGGATCTTCAGGAAAGAGGTACTTGGGGAGGTCTTGTTTAAACCACTCATGTTCCCTAGATGAAAGCAAGAACCATATTAAAAGCTAGCCGGTTCAACCATTTCCCCATGTTTTACTGACAGAACATGCAAAGTACACAGAAAAAAATATGCTAAAATAAGGGGTGGGAGACATTTCCTCTTTCAATTCACATATGGATTTTGCTGAACTTGAAATTAAAGTCGTTAGATGCTGTGACTGTAGTAATTATCACCAGACTAAAATGTAAGTCTTTTAAGCAATATTCTTCTCTTCCCTTTTATAACTCTGAAGATCTTAGCTTCAGATTTCTCATTGATACAAAATAAGTCACCTTTATGCACGCTGGAGCTGATAGGGCAATGCCTTGCATGTCCTCGCGCGCCCCAAAAGTGGCACGCATGCCATAGGTTCACCATCACGGTTCTAGAGACTATAAGTGTGACACCATGCAGTTTGAGCAATGATTATTCCTGAATTTGGGGTATTCCATAACTCTCTCTCTCTGTGTGTGTCTCTCTCTCATTCATTCATTCATTCATTCATTCATTCATTCATTCATTCATTCATTCATTAAGCCGCCCATATTCCCTATATGTTGACTCTGGGTGTCTAGTTCAGATTTTAGTTTAATTTTATATATCATAATTTAAATAAAGACCAATTTGGTTCAATTCATATGCAAAGACATCATGCCCTTAATTAAAATAAAGACATAGAGGTTTTCTATTCATACACAGGACTAATCGTCAAGTAAGCTAAAACAAACATGGCATCAGAGTGTATTGGACTCAAGTATTGGCCCAACTCCCTTTTGATTCAACTCAGCCTAATCACAAAATGGCTTCATATGATACAACAACCAAACCAACGCCAAGCCAACAATTGAATAAAACTTTTTAGAAGATCACTGCCTCCCTGACGGAACCAGATGCTGTAAGGTACCTTATATCTTTCACCGTTGCTCTCTTCATAGGATCCACCTGTAGCATGTGTTTCAAGAGACTAATTACTGCTGAATTTAAGTACTGAGGCGTATAAAAGATACCATCACATATCTTCTTAAAAAGTGTTGGCACATGATCATCATCAAAGGGAAGAGTTCCACATAATAAAGCATAGAGAATAACACCACTGCTCCAGATATCAACTTCTGGCCCTGCGTATAACCTGTAAAATGGAGATCATAGTATTTTTGCCAAGTAAAAAAATACAACATAAGCAACTGTTACCCTGGATTATTAGCCTCTTAGCAATGCTTATGAAAGGCTACATAAAGCACTAATATTCATGCAGTTAACTCCTGATTTGTTATATAAAATAGAACAAAACTGGTAAAGTGAGCTAAGTCAGAAAGATGAAGGCCTTGATCTGGTTTGGACAAATATAATGCGCTGATAGAAGTCTAACACTGTCTCCTGAGGTGGCATGATACAGCCTCTCCCCTTCTCTGAGCAACCTTCTTTCTGTATAATTATGCTTAATCTAGGATTAGTCAGCATGTCTAAAGCAACAGAACCAAGCCCTCAAGTTTCAGAGAGTAGTTAAATGCAAGCTTTGATTACTTTAGCCCTCATTAGCATTATGTAGTGACTGATTTAAGGTAAGAGGAATAGGAAATTTGAGGTAAAGATAAGACGGAATCATCTCCCTCACAGGGAGATGATCAGAGGTGGAACTGGTAGTGAAAATCGCGGCTCTATGCCATTCAAATTAGGCACGTTTTCAAGCCGTGTGCATGTGTGCAAGCTGCACGCGTGATCAAAGCACATGCATGGAAGGCTGAGCGCATGCATGGATGCATACGCGATCACATTTGCGAACCGGTAGGGAAAGTAAGTGAATTAACACCCCTGGAGATGATGCCATACAAAACTCCTTGCCCACTCCTGACTTTATTAGCTGTAGTTAAAGCATAGATCATAGTACACTAAGGAACTGTTGTAAGGTTAAAAACAAAATATGCTCAGGAGCTTCTTGACTGAAGAGTGTAGTTCAAATGCAATTTATATTCAGCAATATAGCATACAATTACAGAACTGCATTGTGTATAGAGTAATCTGGGGCCCCTGGAAGCATTTTCAAGGCATCAAGAGTCTTTTATAAAATTGCACCTAAAAATTGAAATGTCAGAAAGAAAACCTTATAATCTAGAAAATATGTTTCTGACAAGATACATGCTATAATTATAGCATATAAATATGCTATAATTATTCTGAGCCAAAAGGGAAACCTGGCTTGGGACCCTGTCAGACCACAGGTATTTTTACTACTTCAATCAAAAGACAGAAGTTTTTTCGTCTTCTTCTATGGTCAGGTATGTATGTAGAAACATTTAAAATTAATATTGGCAAAAAACATATTAAACAAGTTAGAAATTTGTTTGCATATCAATAGTCCAACACAGAAGTGCCCTCTTCTGCCTCTGATTTTCCATGACAGAAAGACAATATATACGATTATATTAATCATATTAAAACATATTTACTGTATTCCAACTTTAAATATAAAATTTAAGTACACTTAAATGAAAAGAGAGTCTAAAGCAGATTCTGGCCCACCATTCAAAAGTTTCCCTCAGCCCATAAAATCCTGGGCCATCGGTGACTCAACACAATGTGTACATATCACAGCAACCTTTGACTTCTAGGATTTTTCCCCACATCTCCTCCTCACTGCTTAAATGATGAATTTGGAATGAGTTTGCATTTTTTTTAATAGTTTGCCATATTGTCCAGAGTAAAACTCATACTTAAGAATTATAGTTAATAAATGTCTAAACAACTCAAATTCAAATACTATAATCTGGCTTGTTTCAAACACAATGTCAAGCTAAAATTAAAACTCCAGAAGTCCTTCTGGTATGCAGGAGGAAGACAATAAAAATGAGGTACATATGAATTTGTTGCATGGTATATTAAGTCATGGTTTGATGTGACATGTGATCACCATCATTGTCTTGTGCACAGACACAGTTAAGATAAAATCAAAAGAAGCCATCAAAGCCAGGAATTTCAAATTTCCAAACCTGGAAGTATCTCAATCTACCTTGCAGCTTTAACACTGAAGAGCAGGGCTTTGATTTTGAGAATACATATATACATTTATCCAAGAAGAGAAACTACCTTCCTGAAATTACTTCTGGAGCAGCGTAGTTAGGAGAACCACAGCTCGTTCTTAAAAATTCTCCATCTGACATCATATTTGAGAGACCTGAAAATGCACAAGAGTTCAAATGAAGACCCACAAAAAAGATGAACAGATATTTAACCTTCTCTTAGGGAGGATACATCATATCCTATTCAACGGCAGGACCACAAGGAGGAATAAAATCAGAATCATATGTGTAATATTTTTTTTTTAAAAAATGGTTCTCTAAATAGAAATGAATACTGCAAAACCTCTATAAAAATGTGACAAGAAAAAGAGTTATGAAAGAGACAAAGGATCAACTTTTATTCTAAGTAGCAAGTACAAAAATGCCAGGTGAGAAAAAAATGCAGAAAGAAAATTGCATTCCTTTAAAAAAAAAAAGTGCTTCTATACACTGCCTAGAATGGGCAGTTCAAAGATACAAAAGATGATAGATAGATGGATGGATGGATGGATGGATGGATGGATGGATGGATGGATGGATGGATGGATACCATATTTTTCAGAGTATAAGATGCAATGGAGTATAAGATGCACCAAAGAGGCAAATTTTTTTAAAAAAGTTTTTGCACTCTGCAAACCTCCCAAAAATGGCCTGGTTTTCGCAAAAACAGGCCCGTGTTTTTTCCAAAAAAGGGCATAACTAAGCCTTAGGAGGCTTGTAGAGTACTCCTGGGGGGTGGGGGCAAAAAGAATAAAAACCGGCCCATTTTTTTGCGAAAACAGGCCCTTTTTTGTCAAAAAAAGGGAATTGGGAAGTTTATAGAATGATCCTGGGGGCTGGGGGAGGGGAGACAAAATTTCTGCCCTCCCCAGCCCCCTGGAGCTCTCTGAAAGCCTCCTACAAGCTATGCATGGCCATTTTGGTGAAGGGCGGGATTTCAGGAGGCAAAAAAATATATGCTATATTCAGTGTATAAGACGCACCCAGATTTTCAGCCTCTTTTTTGAGGGAAAAAGTTGTGTCTTATACTCCAAAAAATAAGATAGATAGAGATAGATAGATATTTCAAGAGCAATTTGTCGAAGTAGTACAAATAAAGTGAGCATCTATTCAAAGTAAAAATAGCAGTTAGCAATAGCAGTTAGACTTATATACCGCTTCATAGGGTTTTCAGCCCTCTCTAAGCGGTTTACAGAGTCAGCATATCGCCCCCAACAACAATCTGGGTCCTCATTTTACCCTCCTCGGAAGGATGGAAGGCTGAGTCAACCTTGAGCCGGTGAGATTAGAACCGCTGAACTGCAGGTAACAGTCACCTGAAGTGGCCTGCAGTGCTGCATTTAACCACTGCGCCACCTCGGCTCTTAAACAACCTGAATTTAAAAGCAAGATTAACAGCTACATTAAACCACACAGTTCCTAAATTGGCAAAGAAGGGTTTAATACTAGAAATAAAAGACCTTTCTGTGGAGTTATAGACTTCAACACAGGTATTTGAATCTTAACACTTGACAAACAAAATATAAAGATGGGCTTTAAACAAAACCTACCAAAATCAGCAATCTTGGCGTTCATATGTGCATCAAGTAGTACATTTTCAGGCTTCAAATCTCTATGGACCACCATGTGCCTGTGACAATAATCCACACCAGAAAGAATTTGCTGGAACAGACGTCTACTCTCCTTTTCATCAAGCTATTTACGGAAGTGGGAGGAAGAGATGAGAGCAAAAAAAAGAGTACTTTTTTTTAAAGAAACACACACACATTACAAGCAGTCTCAGCATTAGTGGCAAAAGAGAGCAGCATCACCAGAATGTCCAATGGGGACTTTTAAAAGAAAGTGTACGTGGAAGAAAAGGACAAGAAAAAAAAAAGAATAAGTAAAATTAGGCAAAAGAAGGAATGCAGTTTCTGAGTTTAGCAGTTTTCACAAGGTGAGTAAAAACAGTTAAGATGACAATCACAGCCATTGCACTACCCACCCACCCAATCCCCTTTTAAACCCTGCTAATATGACACATGTAAAATATGGGCAGGGCTTCTACCACATAGTTGTGATCAATTTTGATTATTTTTTTTCCTTTTGCTCTCTGCTCTCTCTGATGCTCCCTCAACAAAGTATGCAGGACTGGGAGGGTGGTGGGATTAATAAATCACAATCAAGAAAACATGGTGACACTCACTTTGTTGAGAAAAGGGATTTTTAAACTGGTTTAAAAATCAACATTAAAAACTTAATTGAGTAAGAGTCTGAGGAAACTATTAATGTTACGGTAATATGGATCCATATTATTTTCTTATTAAAAATTAATGCAATGTTACAATAATAGAAACATTAATCATTCTTTTAATAGCAGGGAAGACATTTAGTCGTTCTTTTTCTGGAATCACATGAAAATCTTCCCCATCTACACCAACAAATCCCATAGTGTTTTTTTTCTAACCATAGCTAATAATCCCCTAATAACCGTGTTACTAACTTAACAACTGCAGTGGTTCACTTAACAACTGCGGCAAAATGTCATAAAATAGGGCAAAAATTTGCTTAAATGTCCAGTTAGCAACATAAATTTGGGATTCAATTGCAATTGTAAATCGAGGGCTACAGGTATTTTATTGGAAATCTGGGAGATCTTTCTAAAATTTTGAGAGTGCAAGATGGACTGTAATCTAAAATTAATGTTTCAAGATTCAGTTTCTTACTAGGTTATAACTTTCCACTCATTTCTACATTATTCTTAATTTGAAGAAAAGTAAAAAGCTGCAGCCTAACTTAAATGACTAGGAATACAACATACACTTTTATACCCGCTTCTAAAGGAATTTAAGGAAATTGAACAATGAATGCCAATAAATATGTTTACGTAGGTTACTGCTGAGATGTAAATGGTTAATGATCAGAACTACGGATTGGAACACTTTCCAGAGACATTAAGATCTAGACCTGGAAGATCCATTGGTGTGTGTGTGTGTGTGTGTGTGTGTCCGTGTGTCCGTCCATCTGCCTGTGTCTTTAAGTTATGTTGGCAATTGGGACAGAAAGTTCCATGCTAAGTGATGCATAATGAGTAGTCCAATCATACACATCAGAGGGGTCAAACTCGATTTCATTGAGGGCTGTGTGGTTGACCTTGGGGGGCCAGACGGGCATGGCTGACTGGGAGGGTTGGCTGACTGGGTGGGTGTGGCCGATTGGGTGGGTGTGGTCAGGCTGAGACCACTCAATGGGCATGACCGATTGGGTGGGTGTGACCAGATCGATGCCACTCCCCAAACTACTGGCATGTTTCCTTTTTGCACTGGGTAGACCGGGCTGAGCCATGCTGGCCCAATGTTTCCTTTTTGCATTGGGTAGACTGGGCCAAAGCAACGCAGGACGGCCCTGCAGGCCAGATCCGACCACATCGCGGGGTGCCTTGTGTTTGACACCCCTGACATACATCATTATGTTTTATTTATTTTCATTTTATTTATTATTTATTTTATTTATTAAATTTGTTTGCTGCCCAACTTGCTGCTAGTGACCATAGCATTTAGCAATGGCAATCCTAGCAGTCCCCGTTACTGCCGTTAAGTGAGGACCCTGCGAGTCGTTAAGCAAAGATGTCACTCTAACAGCTATGTGGGAAGAGGCACTGATACTGCTCCTCAGAAAAGGGGGCTAGCAGGGAAGAGCTATGGGTGGGTGCTACACAGTGGTTGGTTGCAGGCAGTACACCCCAGTACTGTATACCGGAGCCTGCCCGGGGTACCAGATACCATTCTTGTATCTGGTACCCCGGAGGACCTGCCCGAGCTCCTTACCATGTTTTAAAGCTTTTGGCAATTCCGTGCACACGCATGGCACGTACAGCACCTGCGCGATGCTCCACTAAGCAGCTGGAGCATCGCAAAGGCTTGCGGAAGTGTCATTTGGAGCTTCCATGTGGGTGACGCCGGGCCTGTTCCAACCGTACCAGTTGGAATGGGATCCGGAAGCCACCACTGGTGGTACAGAATATGCACTGGCAGGCATATGCTGTTGGCAGAGCACTACAGGGTGCGGTCAGGCACAACGTAGCATGGGTGAGCAGGTGCCATGGGCAAGCCCTATGGAGTGCAGACAGGTGCTGCAGAATGCAGGTGGTACGGTGGGCAGGCACTATGGAGAACAAGGATCAACATGTTAACCCAATGGCTTCTCTGGAGAAAAAGCAATAGAAGCCAGAACAACCGGTTACCTCCTGCTGGCTTCCCACTGGCTTTCTCATGGGAAGCTGGTCAAAATCGCATGACCACAGGCTACTGCAATCATAATAATTACAAACTAATTGCCAAGTACCCAAATGGTAATCAAATGACTATAAGGATGCGGTAATGGCCACAATATCAAGGAGCAGGCGTAAGTCTCTCTGCTTGTTCAGTGCTACTGTAACTCTGAATAGTCACTAAATGAGTGACTTTATCTCAAGGATTACCTGTATATACATGTGTGCATGTGTGCTTTCCTTTAAATTAGCGGTGGCACCTTTTGATACAAATTTGGAGAAAGTAAAATCAAATACGCAAAGCTGGTGGGGCTGTGCCATGCATGCCAGGAGGAGCTGGTTTCAGAGGGATAATTTTAAGAAATGACTGTCTCTAGAAACATTTTAAAGTTTCAGTTCAGCTTTTGTGGGTGTCCAGATTCAAAATAATAGAAAGTAGTACTTGTTAATTTATGGCAAGTTTAGAAGAGTGTGGTAGTTTATTGCCTAAATGTTTTGCAAGCAAGGAAGGATTTACTTGTTTGCTCCTACAAACTATGCAATTGGGATTTTGTTCATATTATATATAGAGAAAAGACCAACACCCACATAAACAGGTGATGTATCATGAGCACAATTTTTTACAAAGACTCTGGGGGCTTAATTGTACTAACCCCGTGTAAGAGAACAATGAAAGGCTTCAAAATGAAAAGCTGACACTTTTGGAGAAATTGGATTTCCTTACCTTTCCATTTTTACAGATATAATCAAACAGTTCTCCTCCTGAAACGTATTCCATCACCATAAAAATGTCAGACGGTGTACTGATAACCTGATATCTGAGAGACACATTTAATTAATTTGCTAATATACAATATATTCAGTATATGAAATTAAACAGGTCTTGAAAAACTACACATAGCTGAGTAGCCCAATCACATACACACTCAGCTAGAAGCAAGACTTGAGTTAAAACAGGATTATTCCCTTTGTATCAGCACTATCAAAAGCATTGTGCGAAAGAAAAAGTAGGTTTTTTAAAAAAAATCCTTCATGCTCCCATGAATTAACTGTCACATCACATATGGTAACATTTTTACAGCAATTGCCATAGCAGCCTAACCATTACCAGGACTTAAAGCAATTCAGTAAAAACATCTTAGAAAAGGATTTCCATTAGACTCAAAGAGTCCTCTCCCTATTATTAAATTTTAACATAAAGCTGATAACAAGAAGACAATTCATTGATGCTGCTTGACATGAAATTTGATCAGTTGAGCATATTTAAAAACCCAATTTCACAAGAAAGGGAGAATCTATACAAGCCTATTTAAGATCACTGTATAACTGTACTTATTAGGATAACCAGCAAACTGTAACATGCGGAAGACCATGAGTTCAACAACCGCCTTAGCCATGAAAGCCAGCTGGGTGGCTTTGGGTGAGTCACTCTCTTTCAGCGCAACCCACTTCACAGGGTTGTTGTTGGGAAGCAAATTGGAGAATGGTGTGTTGTTGTTGACAGTCAACACTGTCAAACTATTTACTAAGTCTCCATTACTATTAATCTTCTCATCGTTCCTATCACCTATCTCCTCCCAATTATGACTGTAACTTTGTTGCTTGTATCCTTACTATTTGTATTGATTGTTTCCTAGTATGATTTAATTGCTTATTTGTACCCTATGACTATCATTAAATGTTGTACCTTATGATTTTTTATGAATGTATCTTTTTTTTTATGTACACTGAGAGCATATGCACCAAAGACAAATTCCTTGTATGTCCAATCACACTTGGCCAATAAAGAATTGAATTCTATTCTATTCTATTCTATTCTATTCTATTCTATATCTCATTGAGTCATTTGTAAAAATAATACAACTGGGATACAAATAAATAAAAAATACAAACATATAGGTGACCCATCTCTTCTTCCTTACTTTCTCCACTGATAGTAGATATACGTCTGCTGTCCACTACTATCTACCCTTCAATTGTTCAACTGCTATTCTAAGGGCCGAATCCCATAATAGGTGAGAAAAACAAGATAACTAGGAGAAGCTTCTGCAATAACTCAACCGCTGCATTGCTAAAGACCTTTGTTCTCTAACCACAAAGGATAACCTTTCCTTTACTCAGATAACAATCACTGCATTTTCTCATCAGGCAAAACACTGGCTTGAGGCTCCTGAGGCAAATAGTACATATCATTAAGCCTCTACTGAAAGCAAGGGACAGAGTTTGTAATCTCACATTTTGGCAAAAGGAACCCTATCTTTTATTAGGTTAAAATATTTTATGCCTTCCTTTCCTTGTTGTCACCAAACACATCACTTCTCGGGGAACTGAGGAGTCACTATTCATTTTCATTACTGGGCTGGCTACCAATAATCCTTTAGTTGACACTGAAGTCATCAGTTTCCCAACTCTATCCAAATTATAAATGGTGGTCTACCATTATTGATTTATACCACAGTAAGCAAACAGGACTGTACCTGAAAAACAGGCTACATTTGTTTTATTGATTGAAGGAGAAACACCCCAAATAAGAGAACTTCTATTCTGAAAGCAACTTACAGTTTAATTATATGTGGATGCCGAAAAAGTTTCAGGTTCTGAATCTCTCTACGGATTTTCCCCACAACATCAAGACTACGGATTTTCTGTCTATTCAAAATCTTCACTGCAACTTTGTGCCCCGTCAGTTCATGTTTGCCAACTGCAAGAAAGATAAAACAAATATTAACAAATGCACGCTGCATAAAGTCACTGTTTGCTGAGCCAGGGGTCAGTGAATAAGGGGGAAAAAATTGGCTGGATTCATACAATACACAAAGGCAGGAACTATTATTTATAGACCTCGTGGTTACACTGGGACAATAAGCTCAAAGAATCTACATTACGATTTTGCAACAAAGTTTTATGACACAGCTCAAAGTCTTTCCCACATACTATTTTGTCAAGAAAACAACATGGGCACACTCATATAGTCATCAGAAGTCAAGAGAGAATTCATCTTTACCCAGAGAATGCCATTTGGCAGAGTGAGCAGATGTAGGATTCTGAGAGAATATTGTGAGCAAGATATATCATTTTAGGGGTAGAATATTTCACATCCACAAATCAAATCCTGTTCTGGAAATCTGAAGGACCATTCTTTTAATGACCAGATCAGCATGGTCTGGTGGGGGGAAAAAATGAAAAGTTCTGTCCCCAGAACTGTGCTTGTTGCACATCTGAACTTGTAAGCGGTCTTTAAAAATGGCTGCTAGGAGAGAGACACTAGTGCTTGCTAGGCTGAATGTATAAATGAATTAGAAAAGATGACCTTGATAGAGATGCACCATGTCCGTTACCAAGCGACAAGTGAAAAGATACTGTATGGCTTAAGTGCAAAACAAGAAAATATGTGCAAGTGAAGTGGGCAGACACCTCCCTAATTCACATTTCATTGGGAAGGGGGGGAGACACAAGGAAAAGAATGGAACAGAGTTAAGACTTGCAAGAATGGTGTCCAATCAATCCCACCAAAGGACTCAAATTACTTTTGTTAACGTTGACTATAGTAACAGAAGCTTGCAAGCCTGTTTTTTTTTTAATTCCTTGCCTCCTAGTTCCCCAATCCTCAAACTTGGTTTTTGTCTCAAGGTAGTGATGCGTTGTAAGAGACTCGTCATCTGCCCCTTGTCAGGAACAGATAACTCCTGATAGCCTTAAGAGTTCTCTGTGGAAATTCTGGGCCAGTTTGTTTAAGGAAGATGTGTGTTTTGCAGCTCTTGAAGAAAATAAAACTATGGAGACACTTTTAAGTCAAGCTTCAGGCTGGGTTACAGCATTGAGACAGCATTGCTTGTGCCTGTAAATAACCTATGGTGGATTTGGAATGGGTTTGGTGTACTAGCCCTTCTTAATCATACTACTCATCTGAACTGAAAAGTAGATTTTCATGGTTCATGATCAGGTACTTGAGGCCACATAATTAATCGAGTCCTCCTGCAGCACTCTCCCGGCCAAAAATATGCCATGCAGGGGCCCCGGGCAGCTCCACACGGCCCATTTTCAGCCTCTACGCCCCCCTGCAGCATTCTCCCAGCCAAAAACAAGCTACATGGAGGCCCCAGGTGCCTCCCCCCGGCCCATTTTCCACCCCACGTCCCGCTGCAGCACTTTCATAGCCAAAAATGGGCCACGGCAGGGAGGGGGCACACCTCCGCGCAGCCTATTTGAGCAGACAGAGGCACCATGGGCCAGTCTTTTGATATTTACCAAATCTAAGCATCCTATGGGCTGGATGCGGCCCACGAGCCTTGAGTTTGACACCCCTGCTCTGTAGGGCTGATTCTGGGGTGGGGTGGGATTTTCCCATGATCTTTGTTTTGCAGGAGCCTCAGGTTCCCACAGGTCTCCAAATAGCAATTTAACGTTTATATGAAACTGCTGGGTGAGGTAATTTATTAGAAAGGACTAAGTACCTTCACTATGCTGATAATACTGAAATATGTTTCTCTGTTGTGAACTATCCAAGTTATGGGCCAAAGATTGTGTATTGTGGTTGTCTGAGTGTCTGTGAGTGTCTGAATGGGAATAACAGATCAACCCGAATAAGACTGACTGTGATTTAGGGTTCCCCAGATCTAGAACTTTTTCACTAAA
The DNA here is from genome assembly GCF_009769535.1 of Thamnophis elegans. Classification (NCBI taxonomy): domain Eukaryota; kingdom Metazoa; phylum Chordata; class Lepidosauria; order Squamata; family Natricidae; genus Thamnophis; species Thamnophis elegans. Next base: position 127,130,624 of record NC_045543.1, on the reverse strand, counting down.
CATGGTTGAGGTAACATTCACCCAGACAGAGTTGGTGCATAATTTGGAAATCTTTCTAGACTCACAGCTCCTACTTGAGAAATAGACAGGCAGAAAGGCTTTTGTACAAATCCATCTTATGCGCTTAATCCTGGACTACCAGGCTCTATTGTGATAAGTCATGCCTTGGTCATTTCTCCATCGGATTCCTATGTCCCACTCTGCACAGGACAGCCCTTAAAAAGCACTGAAAGCTGTTAGATGCTCAAGAATTCATAGATTGTACACCTTGGTACTTCCGTGTAATTCCACTCGTACATAGCCAGAAACAAGGTTTCTGGGTTCAATTCAAAATGCTGTTTTGTCATCTTTAAAGCTAGTGGCACGGTTCACCGCCAAATGCGTGAGACATATGCGCGCCGACAAAACCGCGACAGACAAATGAGCGCCGTCAAAATCGCTAATTGATTTTTGACAATAGCGTACCAACAAATGCGCGCCAACAAAATCGCGTCATCAACAACCCTAATCCTAACCCTTTATTGTGCTTGTCATCGCGCTTTTGTTGGCACGATTTTGACATTGCGAATTTGTGGGCATGATTTTGACGTTGGGTTTTAATCGGTGCTATTTTGTCGGCGCGCATATGTCTATCGCGCATTTGTCGGGTCATATGTTGGCACACACCCTGGTTAGTTATGGGACTGCATGTTGGTATGCTCCAAGTCCCTTCTGTGACACAGTATTATCAGTAGGATCCAGGAAGTACCGTGTTCCCCCAAAAAATAAGACAGGGTCTTATTTTCTTTTGGCCCCTGAAATAAGTGCTTAGCCTTATTTTCAGGGAGGTCTTATTATTTTTGAGGTGCAGGAGGCCCCTTAACCTTGGCCTGCGGCTGCAGATCAACTGATCCAGAGAGGGCTGGAAAGTCTGTCTTTGTTTCTAGCATACTCTTGCCAGCCCTAGCGTTGCTGGGCCTGCCACTCTTTTTACGGCTGCCACTAAGGGAAGGAGCCTGGTAGCTAGCTTTGCAGGAACAGCCTCTGAGAGGCCATTCCATGTGGATGGCAGATGCATGTGGGGGCGGGGGGGCATGTTTTCCCCTTCCCGCTCGGAAATGGCAGGGACTGGCTGCATATGTGTTTAAATATTTTAGGGGAGGGCTTATTTTAGTGCATGCTCTCAAAAGCCCGATTGAGCTTATTATCCAGGGAGGTCTTATTTTCAGGGAAACAGGGTATGTCTTTTCTGTTGCTGCACCTTCCCTATGCAACGCTACCCACTTGGCACTCTTGAAATTCTGATGATCCCAATTCTGTTTTGTGTTGTGAGACTGTTTTGCAAGTAATGAAATTATTTTAAGGAAAAACAAGTATCTTCTGGCAATGTTAGTCCACTGAATACTTTACTAGGAGAGAGAGAGCAGCATTGGATTCATTAATTGACAGTTCTGTCTTCAAAATCCAAAGTAATCAGATTATCATCATTTGCTCCATTGTGTTAGGAAGCAGAACAGGAATAAAAATGTAACAGATAAACCTTCCTTTAATCATTATTCACCTCAGTGTCCAACCAGCCATCTTAGGATTTCTGAGTTATTTTTTATCTCACTTATCTGATTAGCTTATGGACTCTTTATTTTCTTTTATGGGAAAGATGAGTTCATCTTTTTTCTATTTCTCCCCATCCTTTACTCTTGATTGTCTATTCCACTGGTGTCAAACTCAATCACATCACATGACGTATCGAGAAAAAAGGGACTTATGAACATTTTTTCACATGGCCATGACCAAAATTTGGATGTATGGCAATTGGCATGTCTTTTTGATGGTTGGAGCAGGGGTGAAATTCTACCGGTTCAGACCAGTTTGCCTGAACCAGTAGTAAAAAAAAAGCTACCAGTTCAGGCGAATTGGTATTTCCAACAATCAGCTGTGACATGTGATTTATATTAGCTAGAAAGCAGGATTTCCTGCACGCACTCACATTTGTGAACCAGTAACAAAGGTAAGTAGATTTCACCCCTGTCCTGGAGTCATCTGATCATCTTCTGACAAGCAAAGTCAATGAGGAAGCCAAATTCACTTTACAACCATGTAACTAACTTAACAACTGCAGTGATTCAGCTAACAATTGTGCCAAGAAATGTTTGTACAATGTTTATACTCACTTAACAATTGTCTCGCTTAGCAGCAGAAATTTTGGTCTCAATTGTGATCATAAGTCGAAGACTATTTGTGTATATTTACATAATCTATGCATGGAATAAATATTCCATATTTGATTCATGTACGCTTTTGAACAATGTACTATCAATGAATCTATCTACCAGTGGGAAGCTGAAACAAGCAATATAGACGTTAAGAATCTCACATGCCCACATGACTTGCAATATCCAGATCACATGCAAATATTCGGAATTATAATTTTTATGAACAGTGTGACATAACATGGAAAGATGAATCAAAATTTCACTGAATATGTCTTTGAACCGCTCAATTCTCCAGAACTCTAAGCTGCAGTTCCTTGACTTTAAAAAAAAAAATCCAGTCTCCTACAAGTACAATAATGCACAAATAGATGTCACTGCCCTTGAGCAGTATGTCTCAGGAACTCCTAAAGAATAAATATAGGGTTGTCTATGAAAATGGGAGATCTGCCAAAATAATGGAAAACTTGCTGAAACAAAGAAAATAGCAAGCCTGCAAGTTTAGTCTAAGGCTATATATTTCTACCTGGAGAAAGATATACCTGTTAGGACAAGAATATCTCAAAGAGAAATGAAGCCTCCTTGCTGTAATCTTTCAAAAAAAAAAAAAAAAAAAAAAAGCTCAATTTTAGTGTCTTACCTTATTCTTATTATTGTCCAGACCAAGTCATATGTACTTAGTTTTTATATCAGAGATGTGAATGACATTCGATAGAGGTTACACCTAAAGACCATTTTAAGTTTTCCTTTTTTCCACAAGTTTTTTTTATTTTTTATAAATATATCAAATCAATATGTGAACAGTGTGACATCTGCGTGTCATACATTCTAATACAAATAAAATTGACAGTGTTAATCATAATTATTACATTCAATCAACTTATATATTTCTAGTAAATAATGCACATTAGTCTTAGATTGCAATCTATCATTGTTCAGTTATTCCACATTTTCTCTTATTATTGCTTTCATTTTATTATATAAAAATGTGTACACTGATATTCCCCCTTCTCTTATTTCTATTATCTATTCTAGCTTTTAATCATATCACCCTTTATTAAAAGACTTTGCCTTTTTTCCTTTCTAACTTCATGTAATCTACCTAAAAAAAAAGAGAAAAAAAGAGAGAGAGAGATAAAGGGAGAAGTTCTCCTTAAAAGGAAGACTCTTTTCCCAAATAATTCCCTGTTAAAAGGGAAAGGTCATCCTAAAATTCCAGAAAAGACAATAAGTTCTTCTACCTTAATTAAAACAAATATATTATTATTTTCAGCCTTCAAGGCTTGCAGGGCATATGATCAGAACACGACCATATCACCAGACAAGATAGAGCTGAAATTTCCATCTGTTTTTCTTTTCCTCTTACAGCAACAGATACAGGTTTAATAGGCCTGTTTTCTTGGTGAGTGGTGCATTTTTTTTATTTTGAGAAAAATAACAGATTGCCCAATTTCCACATTTTTCAACCGAACTTTCAAACAGCATGATCAATGCAAAGACAGAGTTGAGAACGGCGTGTTCTGGAATCAACAGTGCAAATTATTTCCATTTTAAAATCATACCAAAGGACTGTATGTAGCAAGTAAGCATAATGGGGCATGATACACATCAATAATTAATAGATAGGTCTTGGTCACATTAGTGATTAAAGCCGCAGCTTAAATACAAGGACTTTTACAATGGACCTACGGGTAAAGAATTTGAAGTGAATATTTTTCTTTCCTAATAAAGAAAGAAAAAAAAATTACCTTTCTCTACTCAGGTTGCTTTTGGTCATTTGCAATGAAATCCTCCTCTTTTTGCCATTGGCAATTGACTCACAGTTTTTCAAAGACAAAGTCATTAAGCTTTATTGCACCATTTTTCAAAGATTGCAAAAAAACAAAACAAAACCACACACCCCAATCAAGCCTATCAGCAGACTTTAATAACAATTAAAACAAAAACCTTTGGTTGGTGATCTTCCAACTTCCAAAATGAGTGACTCAAAATGCACTAATATTTTCTGCATCTCAGCATCTGAAATCAAGAAGCACAGTTCAAGTACTTCTACAACACTTGTATGGGAAAGTCAGAAGGGAGGCAGAAGTCCTTCTCTTATTAAGACTTTCAGCACAAAACAAGACAAGAAACAAACACTTATTCATTCTAACCTTTGTACACATAATCCTTTGGAAAGTGTAAACCCACAATGGACAAAGGGATGATAGAAATGTATGTGACAATGAATTGGCAGACCCTGAATTGCCTATTTTTGCCAATTTGGGGTGGGGGCAAACAAGAGGTCCTTGCATTTTAAAAACTCTTTATTGCTATAGTAATGAGCCGCGGTGGTGCAGTGGTTAGAGTGCAGTACTGCAGGCTACTTCTGCTGATCACCGGCTGCCAGCAGTTTGGCAGATCGAATCTCACCAGGCTCAAAGTTGACTCAGCCTTCCATCCTTCCAAGGTGGGTAAAATGAGGAGCCAGATTGTTGGGGGCAATAGGTTGACTCTGTAAACCGCTTAGAGAGGGCTGTAAAGCACTGTGAAGTGGTATAGAAGTGCTATTGCTATTATACCTGCCTTAAGATGGCAGAAAACCATGTCTTCAATATTTAACCACCATATTACCATACAAAATTCTGAGAATGTTTTAGGGACTGCAAAAGAGTGACTTTCAGAATCAGCGTAAAGGTTTCCTATATAGGTAGTCCTCAATTAGCAACCATTCATTCATTGACCATTCAAAGTTACCATTGTACAGTAAAAGCAACTTATGACTGGACTTCACATGACTGGTTACATGATCAAAATCCAGATGGCTGGAAACCAGCAGGTTATTTAATGCACACACCAGCATGGATATAATGGTTGCGCATCCCGCATCATTTGATCATCATTTTCAACTTTCAGAGTTAACTTCCAACAAGCAAACTCAATGGGAAAAGCAGGATTTGCTTAATGATTGTATGATTCATACAGAGAAGAGCAAAAAAGATGATTAGGGGACTGGGAGCTAAAACATATAAAGAACGGCTGCTGGAATTGGGTATATCTAATCTGATGAAAAGATGGACTAGAGGAGACATGATAGCAGTTTTCCAATATCTCAGAGGCTGTCACAAAGAAGAGGGTGTCAAACTATTCTCCAAAGCATCTTAAAGCAGGACAAGAAGCAATGGGTGGAAACTAATCAGAGAGAAGCAATCTAGAACTAAGAAGAAATTTGCTAACAGAACAATTAATCAGTGGAACAACTTGCCTCCAGAAGTTGTAAATGCTCCAATACAGGAAGTTTTTAAGAAGAGATTGGACCACCTTTTGTCTGAAATGGTGTAGGGTTTCCTGCCAGAGCAGGGGTTGAACTAGAAGACATCCAAGGTCCTGTCCTACTTTTCTCTTCTATTCATTTAATAGCAGGAGTGATTTGCTTAACACCCATGGCAAAAAAGGTCATAAAATCACTTAACAACTGCAATGCTTAGCAATGGAAATTATAATTATATGTCAAGGACTCCCTATGCTGTTCTTGAAGGATCATCTTGCCCCAATGAGTGAGATTTGAAAACGCTACTTCTCCATAGTTACTGTATCATTCTATTTCACTAATTATGTTCATCAAAATTCACTGTAGTTCATCAAAATTCACTGTAGTAATAATTCTTCCTCTAGAGCCACCTGAGTAGCATATGTACACTTTAAATAATCATAAATAATACAAATACATTCTTAAGTTTAGGTAGCTTCCTTGATCTCAAGTTAGGCCATTAGGAATACAATTATACTTTTAAAAAAGGAGCTATCTTTCTGTTCATCAAAAGTTTCCTCTCTGCTGAGCATCTCTCTTATCACAGCTGACCAATTGTTTATAAGCATGAATAGTCCAATGTTTACAAATGATCAAACATTACAAGTACAAATGAAGTGGCTCTGAACACGCTACATCTCCATTAAAATATGCTAAGCCCAAACAGATTTTAGATTTTGTAGACAGAATGACCACTGCCTGTCTTAGGCACATATTAATTTTAAATAAGCAGGAATGTTATATTATTGCACTGGGTTACCATTATCCTTAACTTGTCACACCCCATAAAACACAACAAGAAAGCTGAGAATATATTTAGCCTGGTACATGTCCTGCATTACAAAGGAACGTTTCAACAAAAGTTTAAAAGCTTTGCAGAAGGGACAATGTTAGACAGCAATGTTAGAGCACAAATATTGTTTTTTACAACAAAGTCTAGATGGAATCCAAGATACACAAAACACGAATTCTAGTCAAGAGTCTTGCTAAAAATAGATCTTGCACTCTTATGTACAGAAAATATACAGTCCAACCTATTAACAAAAAAAAGACACCTGGCAATCAATCAATCAGATTAGTTAACTCGATGTTTTATAAAGAATCTGTGAACTTCTACATTTTGCTGAATTTTCCACATCTTGCAACTTTGGCAATGTTGGTTAGTTCCCGGAAGCTGCTGTCCAGCAAAATTTAGAGAGCATCAAGCCACATTCCTTCAATTAAGATGATTACTGTCTTTCTAAAGGTGTTTAATCCACTTAATGTAATTCCTTAAGCAGAAATCCACAGAATGTGCCATGTTTACACATAAGAGCTCCCTGTACGTGGAAGATAAGCTGCTTAGCAAAATTGCAGGCCCCTGTGCTGCCTTTTTGACTTTCCATTTGAGCCTTCTCTCCAGGGTCAGCATGGCAGATAAAGCTGCAACCTTGACACAAGTGTATGGGAAGAGACATGCATTTTGGAGCTCTACAGCCACTAGCAAACAGAGTACAGTAGCCAAGTGGCAGAAGTTGTTTTTCCTTCAGGAGTGGGTGGTCCAAAAGAGAGGAAAAATAATGGTGGGGGGGGTTCAAGAGCTCTACATGCTGTCCATCAACAGAAAAAGAAGAAATCTCAGAGACAGGGGATTTAAGACAGAGCAGGCGTAAGAAAGAAACGATGCACGCTTGTAATAGTAGAGCAGGGGTGTCAAACTCAAGGCCCAGGGGCAGGATCCGGCCTGCAAGGTGTTTAGATCTGGCCCGCGGGGTTGCCCTGGAAACAGTGAAGGAACTGGCCCGCAGTGCCTCTGCCAGCAAAAACAGAGCTTGGGAGAGGACCGTGAGGCCCTCCTGAGCTCAGTTTTCGCTGGCAGAAGGTTGCAGGAGGCCATCACACCTGAAACGGAACTTGGGAGACCGTTTTCACAGGCAGAGCACTCGGGCCACCACAGAAGCCCAACACGAGTGATGTTGAGATGGCCACATCCACCCTGGCCATGCCCCCCTGGTCCCCCTGACCCCTCAGTGAAATTGAGTTTGACACCCCTGGTATAGAAGATAATATATAGATCATTATAATAAAGCAATAAAATAGTAGTAATTGAATCGTACTAGTATGATGTGCTAATCATAGTAATAACACAATATAGAAACAACAATAGAAAAGAACATAGGAAGCATTCACATATCATGTTTATGTTCCTTTTCACAAAATAAAATATCTCCCCAACCTCTTATAGAGAGATATAAAAAAACATCTGTCTGAGGTCCAATGGTTTTGTTTCTCTCTTGAGTCTTGATCAATCTAAAAAAAAAAAGAACCTTTAAATCTAGTAGCAAAGACACACGGCATAATTGCCATAGACTGGACAGTACAAAAAGTAATTATCATTTCTCTCAATCTTACTATAGAAAAGCAACACAAACTTTTCCAAGCAATCACATGACACAAATCATGCACTGCCTTGCTTTTTCCTTATATAAATTTTCCTATAAAAATTTAGTGACAAATAAAGACAATAAAAATAATTACTTTTTTCCATCCCAGTAATTTCTAAACTTATTTCATAATTTCAAATATTTTAAGACAAAAAAACACCTCTAAGGACTGTAGGCTTCTGTTTCCATGCATAATGGGACTTACTTGCATGGAAATACACATTAAATCAGTGTTTTTCAGATTTGGTTTTATGATGTATGGACTTTAACTTCCTCAGCATGATTGGGTAATTTTGGGAATTGAAGTCCACACATCCTAAATTTGCCAAGGTTAAAAAACACTGTACTGTATTATGCTACATGTGAACATCTCAGAATACATTGGGCATATAATCCGCTCCCCAGCAAATTACTGCCATACCAGATATAAGACAGAAGTAGATGGCCTTCCATCTAGAAGTCAAGCAATCCAATTTACAGGTATGAAGAATCTTGATATTTTTTCAAGATTACAGCATATACACTCCCATGTGAACATGTCAATAAGTTCATGGAAGAAAATATTTACTTCAATAGGCATAATAAGCTGTGAATCCCCTTGTGTATTGATTCTTTTTGTTAGAAATGAAATTGGGGAAGGGGATGGAATGTTCACCATAGCTGGATTATACCAGGATAAAGATGGGACAAGTGAATTCCTGTCAGGTCCCGGATTATCCAGAGGCTTCAAGAAGTTAACCATTTCTGATTGAGGTAATTCACCTGGAAATAAGGGTAACAAATTTATTTTTAAGCAGAAAGACTACATTTCTGTTTTCAGAAATGCTGACCACAAGATGAGATGAAAGCAAGATTCCACTTGCTTATAAACAGAAATAAAGGCAATTCAACACAATATTGAGGCATGGTGTTATCTGTCAGGTACATGCTTGCCCTATGTTTCTTAAAATCTAGGACCATTTCCAAAGCATTTAAGTATTTACGGAGCTATCTTTAACAAAATCAGGGAACTATATGTGAAATATAAAGGCAACTCAAACTATTTTCATGACAAGTATTGTGGGAAGGAGCTTATATTACAAAACACAAAATATACTTCATTCAATGGCAATTCAGTTGTAATTCCCTGAAAAAGATGTGCATGTGAGTGTTGAGAGAGAGAGAATGTGTGTGTGTGTGTGTGTGTGTGTGTGTGTGAGAGAGAGAGAGAGAGAGAGAGAGAATGAGAATATAATCAAATGTTTTTTGTCCAAATCCCTGTACTATCATTCGAACTTCAAAGCTGCTACATCCAAATATCAAAATGTTCCAGTATGCTGTTAAAAGAGACAACATATAAATGTTGTATAGCAATTTAAAGACATTACACACAGTGACTTCTACATATGAAGCTACAGAGAACTTGTCCTGACATAGTTATCAGTTTTCCCCTTTATGCCAATTCGGCTTGGTTAGCATTAGTCATAGATGCTGGAAAAGCATTAGAAGCTGGCACTTTGATCTTGCATCTAGTGATTCATCCAATTCAAAAATCCTGTCCACAACAGCAGTTAAGAATAATAACATATGCCTACAATATTTCTGAACACTGCCCAGACAGCAACTGCTGGAACAGAGTCGATTTCTCAACTGAGATTTTGGTTAATCCGGTAGCATATTCTACTTTTAAAAAAATTAGACAGCTACATTGCAGATGCTGTTCTTATCTTGCTTTTGAGCTGGTCTGCCAATTAACTGTCTTATTAATAGTACTAACAAAGCAATCCGATCAAGCAAATCTCATACACATATACTGGGAACATAAACGGATACCTCTGTTTTAGCGCTGGGAGACTTTCTAGTAAAGGAGCACAGAAGAATCAAGCTGTAAGGCTTGACCTTGTTGGCTAAGCTAACTAAAGTGTACTATAGCAACTAGTAACCTGACATGCATATAAATTGTTTCGAAGTGTTGAATAAGAAAGAAAAGGAGAAAATGGAGATGAACTCAGATTCTGCACCTATCTTTAGTTTGGTAAGCTTAAAAATTACTGTAGAAGGTACACCAGAATACAATCCTTACTTTTTACTACTGGCTGTCATAAATGCTCTAGTCTATTAGCATTACAATTTATTAGAGAACCTTTCAGTCTTAGCATTTGGGCCCAAATTAAGCAAAGGGAAGAACTGGCCAATTCTTTTGTCTGGTGTGTTCTAATGAGCAGATGAGTATCTGACGGATTAGAAAACCAGCCAATCCTCAATCAAAACCCAATTAAAGAATATGGCCATGTGCATGAATTAAGCTGATTAAAAAATAAATATATAATTACTTTTTGAGAAATTCAATGCAATTTAGCAATAGCAAGGAATTTCTGTAGGATTGTGTGAAAATTGGTATTGGACTGAAAGCCCTAGAATCATTTCAAAAGATCTGTCTATCACTTTATCTCTTTTTGAAAGAATGACAGCATTTTAATAGGCTGTTATACTGTTTCTACAAAATCAGAGTCTTTTCAAAAGGATTTTTCCCATTAGTCTAACCTCTAATAGCGCCTAGATAATCTGCTGTGAAAGAGCAAATATTGTTAAATATTAGCCATCAAATAATTATGACAATTTTGCAGACAAAACTTAAAAGAGTAAACAATTTAACCAGTTGCATTTAATAAAGCTTTCTCATACCATCCCTGAGGACAGGAATTTTCCAGAATTATTGATGTTCCAGTAATTCCAAGATTGCTCCTATAATGTAAACAGCCTTGAGGATCTAAATGGTATGGTACTTAGTTTTAAAATACAGCAGGACTCCCTGGGGTCAGGTACAAAACGTGCATTATTTTTGTTATGGCTCACCTATACTGCAGCTGAGCAATTCCACATAGAGCTTATACTTTTAAAGCAACATATTCTCCATATGATGTTTTGGACAAGCACAATACCACACATCACAATTACAACACATAATGAATTAATTCAACCCAAAGAAGAATACAGCCATTTGAAAATCAAAGCCAAGTTTCCAAAATATGAAAGGAAGAACATACTGTAAATGCTTGCAGAATGAAAAGAGAATGAAATGATTACAGCATTCTCCTTCAAAATGTTCCTCTGTCCTTGATTCACAGGTGGAAACACTGCAATTCCCTATATATTAGCATAGACACCTTTGTATGAGTATACTAACTCAGTAAGATCTAAGTTATTGATGATTTCTTGGACTCTCTATCTTGATGCAACAAGTGAGGAATATGCTCTCAAAGAAGACATGGCTACCAATTTCAAGATTTAGAAGACAAGCAAATTCTTAACATTTCAAGGATAACATTAAACACCCTGCTATTCTTTCAATGTGTCCCAACTATATTGTGAAGTTGGATTATTTACTGTATTATCAATACATATAATTGTAGAAATGCAAGATATTTTTGTAAATAAAACATGCCTCATCAAGCATACAAAACCAATGTCCCTTGCTGATCTACAGAAATGCCTTTGGATTTGATTACAAGATTTAAAATCTTTGCATCTTTCAGTCAACACCTATGACTAATATTTCAGCAAAGTCCCTTTAAGTTTCTGTATCAAGCAAATCTGTCCTTTTAGCATGCTTTCAACAGTGATTCCAGATTTATTATTTTGGAAGAAACGCTGTCTCTTCCTTCAGCACTTAATGCCATTTAAAAATAAAAACCTTGACGAGAATGAAGTAGAAATGGCACACACATACACATAAAGACGCATCTTAATTTCCAGGCAAAACATTCTTTCTTTTTGAGAGAATTTGAACAACTCCTTGAAAGTATTCCAAGGAGACGCAACTGATTTCCATCTCAGACACCTTTATTGTTGTTCCTACCTCCTCATTTTAACTCATTGTCTACAACAGAGATCTCAGTAGAAGAAGAGAACAAGCAAGAGGATGCAGCACTGAACTGGCTGAAACTAGATGGGGCAATAATACGGAACTCAACCCAGCAGGAAGAACAAAATTGGGAGGGCGGAGGTAGAGGGGGGGGGATATAACAGCAACTGGGAGAGTCTAAAAGCGGGCTTGGATCCTGACACTACTTTTGCTCCCTCTTTCCTCCACTAGTCCCGTCCCTTGCATCCCCCAAAGGCTGCCATTGCCTGCACGGCAATCCAACGCTTAATGGAGCAAAAACTCTGTGCGGCTCCCTTGCAAAAATAATTTTTTTTTAAAAAAAATTTTTTTAAAGCAGGCAGGGGGTCATAGAACATAGAAAACACGTTTGCTGTTCCAGGCAACGAAGAAGCCCTTTGAAAGGTCGCGGTTTCCGGTCAGATTGCAGGACCCCGAGTCCCGGCCTCGGGGCTGGGCTTTTTTTTTTTTTTTTTGGGGGGGGGGGGGGAAAGCAAAAGAAAAGAAAAACCCTGGGGCCGCTTCCTCGGCAGCTCCTTAACGGAGCAGAGTTTAAAGTACCCCAGCCAAAAGTAGGGAGGGGGGGAAGGAAAGGGTTTTCCTAGGCAGGTGGATGTGCAACCCCACCAAGATGACAGACAGACGGAGATTAAACAGATAGATTAGACAAATGAACTGATCTGGATTGAAGGATGCTCCAGTGCACTGGAGCCATCAGATCACCTCTTTCCTTTCCGCCCTAAAAAAAGGGAAGGGTTTTGGGGTTTTTTTTGCAAAACGAGGGGAGGGCGGTGCAATCCCATGGAGACCTTTCCTTCATGCTAAACGACCCTTCCTCCAGGAGGAAAAAAAATGAGGGGGCGGGGGCGCTTCCCTCCTCGGGACCCCCGCGGGTGAGAAAGGACGCAACCAGCCCGGCTCTTCACCTTCACCACCACTGCCCCTTGAACGCAGGGGGAGGGGGGGGGGGAGAAGCCGGCCGGCAGTCCGATCTCCACTCCCGTTGCTGCCGCTGCCACAGCCGCCGCCGCCCTCCCGCTTCTCGCCTCTCCCTTTCCAGCGCTCACCCTTGACTTTGCCGAAGGTGCCCACGCCCAGCGTGTCCCCCAGGATGTAGTGCCCGATCTTCACCCGCCCGTGCTCATGTTTCTGTTTATCCGCCGCCGCCATCTTGCGCCGAAAGCCGAGCCTGCGCACCAGAGCAGGGCCTGGACCGTGTCACCCTCCCTCCCCTCCCCCCCTCCCCCCCTCCCTCCCGCTGGTGTGTTGTGAAAGGGGCGGGCAGGGGGGGAGCCCGACGAGAGGAGGAGAGACGCGGTCCCTTTTAAGCGCCCGCCCGACTCTGAATCGCGTAAGACCACGCCCACTCCTAATTATGGGGCCGTTGTTTTTATTGTGCCTTTTGTGCAAGGAGGTTCTTGCCGAGGCGGCCGCGTTTGGTTGCCGTAGCCCCAGGTTGAGAAAGAAGCGAAAGCGGAGATGGATTTGGTGAATACTTGAAGAGGGGAAGCTGTCAGGAAATCCCAGGACTGTAGGATAAAGTGGAAAATCAAAAATTGACTTGTGGCCAGGGATCTGGGGGGGGAAAAGATTGCAACAGGTTAGGGAGCAAATAAAAGGCTCTTTAACGGTTCTTCCATTGAAAGAAAACAAGCCTTTTATTTGCTCCTTAACCTGTTGCAATCCCCCCCCAGATCCTTAGCCACAAGTCATTTTTTGATTTTCCACTTTAACAGAGTTGGAAGGGACCTTGCAGGTCATCTAGTCCAACCCCCTGCTCAAGCAGGAGACCCTACATCTGCCTCTACCTACCTCGAACTCACAACCTCCTGACTGAGAGGCGAGAGCAACTTTATCCTATAGTCCTGGGATTTCCTGACAGCTTCCCCTCTTCAAGTGCTCACCAAATTCATCTCCTCTTTAGCTTCTGAACCTAGGTGATGCCAACCAAATGTGGCTGGCTCAACACAGAATGATAGTTCTCTGTGTACACAGTATGTCATTTAGGAATAAGTCTTGGAACAAAATAGAATGCATCCTCCAGCACCAAAATACGGCTCAAAATATAGTATAAACACTTCTCTGCACAGAACATAATGCAGCTATGCCTGCTTAATTTCAGAGCAGCCATTTGATACCAGCCATACCACAGAGCTGACATATCCATGATCCCTATATGGATACTCATTTCCATCATAACTGAAATATTTGCTTCCCTTATTAAAGTGGGAAAGAGAAAGTATCAGACTGGGAAGCATAAAACACTAAAAACAGGAAGCTACTAATGTCTCATATTAAACCATTACCTATATAGCTTAGTGTAACTTCTCAGCCTAGCAAACAACTCTCATAGTCCAGGGATAGACTATCTGTAACCTCAAAACTGGTTTTCCCAGTTGCAATGGATAGCTGTGAAAGTTGGACCATAAGAAAGGCTGAGTACCAAAGAATTGAGGCCTTTGAACTCTGGTGCTTGAGAAGATTCCTGAGAGTCCCTTGGACTGCAAAGCGATCAAACCGGTCAGTCCTAGAGATCATCAAACCTGATTGTTCTTTAGAAAGCCAGATCCTGAAGATGAAACTCAAATATTTTGGCCACCTAATGAGAAGGAAGGACTCACTGGAGAAGAGCCTAATACTGGGAAAGATTGAGGGCCAAAGAAGAAGGGGATGTCAGAGAATGCGGTGGCTGGATGGAATAATTGAAGCAGTCAGTGTGAGCTTAAATGGACTCCGGGGGATGGTAGAGGATAGGAACATTGTCTATGGGGTCGGACACAACTTCGCAACTAACAAGTTGCAACCTAAATTTCAGCTTTCAGAAGCCTTGAAAATTATTCTGTTGGACTTCAGGAGTAAACTAGAAAACTGTAGAGCACGATTTTCCTGCCAGTTTTTCAAGGGAATTTAAAGAAAAATGGGAAGATGTTAAAAAAAAGTGGGGGGGGAGGCTTAAAATCTCAAATGCACAGATCTGCATAAAACTGCTGGCCAGGTTCACTGCCTTCCTTTGCTGTTTATTATTTTCAAATGCACCCTCTCTCCAAAAAGGTGTTAGATCCCGTCTCTTACGATAATCCAGTGATAGGATTTGGAACATTCTCCAAAATCTCTATTTTGTACATAGGTGGACAGCTTGCCCATCTAAGGTTAAATGGAGATTTGCTTGAATCACATCAAATTAAAATGAGGATCTGAACTGAACACAGAGAATCAGAGGGCTAAATCTAGCTCTAAGTTTCTAAGACTCGAGGGAGAGTCTTTTTTTTCTTTTTGTACTTTGAGATTCTAACAAAATACAATCACCACATGGTTTAAATTGGTCTCCCTCACACAATATTGCAACTTAAATATATTATTTGGGAAAGATAGTTGATATATTCTAGGAATGAGGCCACAGGAGATTAGCTTGGTGCCTAGCCATTTAACATTTTCCTTGGTGGAGATTGTGAACAGAGGCTCAATAGACTTTGGAAAAGTTAAACACAGAAAGAAATAAAAATACCCTCCTTTGATTTCTCTGGGATAAATAGGGCATTTTCAACACTGGAACCCCTGTTGCAAATTGACCCCAAAATGGTTTGTTTCCTTTTAAGCTTTGGCAAGCATGCTGGCTCTTGTCTTCAGATCTGCTAATGTTAGGGCAGGTGAGTTTTGCTTTCAAAATGTGTAAATGTACTGGCCTGAACTGAAAGAATAAAATGAAAAGTTTGCTCTCCTCCTTCTCCTAAGAATTATTAAGGGGTCTAGTTCTGTGGTGACATTACTAGGAATCTACTGTAAAATCTTCTATAAGAGCAATCCTTTAAATCAAGAAATTAGAATAATAGCACAAAGCTTTAACCTTTGAGTTTTAAGTTATTAAAGTTATTTGCAATTACAATAGGATCTTTTTTCAGGGTCCTTCTGATAAGAAACCCTATTTGCCAAGCTGAAAGAAAACACGGCTAGTATGGCAGGCAAAAAAGCAATTGCATGGCAGGAGGTAGAATAATGGGATTGTGAATTGTTTTATTGTATGGGTGTGTTTTAGCTTTATAAATTGTAAGCAATCTAGTGTCATATGAGTCGAATGCATAGAAATGTATACATGTGGGAAAGGGAAGGGGAGAGGAGGGGTGGAGAAGGAGGGGAAGTGGGGGAAGGAGGGAAAAGGGAAAGGAAACTTAGATAATTTAGAAGTTGCATCTTCCTAAAGTGCCATGCAAAAGCTGGCTGAATGTTTGCCTATCTATGTAGTTTACTAATCTTATTTTATTGCAATGTTTATTATGCCCAAAATATAAAAGTTCCACTGATCGCAAGAGAACCCAGTACATATAGAATTGTTCTGAAGGAAGCAATTTAAATCTCAAAGTAGATGAGAAAAGCATGACATTTTGAAAAATGTATTGGGATTAGAGATGTGAATGGATGAATTGAGACTTCATAATGTGAAAACTGATAATAGCAATTGGTTGCTGCTAATACTGGATATTTGCTAATTGACCATTTAAATGCCCAGAGTCTGTGTTCTCTTCCCAAAAATGTATTGCAGCTAGTAAGGCTAATGTTGTTTTGGCCATCATTCAACTTTTTCAGCTCTCAACTTTACTGTAACTGACCAGCCAGCCAGAAAAAAAATCTTAAACCTCTCTCTCTCTCTCTCCCTCTCCCTCCCTCCCTCTCCCTCCCTCTCCCTCCCTCCCTCTCTCTCTTTGCTAATGGAACATTACACATCTTTTCTGATGGTCTTGTCAGCATAAATGGGAGTTCAGTTCATCTCTGAGAACTCTGAATATGAACTCAAGGCTGACCAGGCACACTCTGGGTCCAACATTATTATTTTTAGATGCTGCATGATTAAGGCTACTTTGAGTCTCTCTGTATAATAATGAGTTCGTGATGCTGGTCTGAAGCATTTCCTGCTTTTAAGAACTAGATGCAAAGCAAGGCAATGAATTCATTTACTTGGTGCCAGCCTCTGTGTGTGGCACTGTATCTCACTCTGTCAGCCTGTTTCTGCATTAGATTGCCTGCAGACTGCAGCTCTGATACCATCAAACCTTGGCAATGTGGAAGAGGTTCTTCCTGAGAAGAGAAGAGAAGAGCTTTCCAGTCACCTGTGCCAGGCTTCCTCCTTCCTTCCAAAACCTAGAGATCAGTGGTAGGGTTGCAACTGGTGCGCCAGTTGCGACCCTACCTGAATCGGGAGGCTCTCACAACAGTCACTCGGGCCCTTGTGACCTCTAGGCTGGAATACTGCAATGTGCTCTACATGGGGCTGCCCTTGAAGAGCATCCGGCGACTTCAGCTAGTCCAGAACGCAGCCGCGCGAGTGATTGTGGGTGCACCTCGGTTCACCCACATAACACCTATCCTCCGCGAGCTGCGCTGGCTACCTGTCGATCTCCGGATGCGCTTCAAGGTGCTACTAGTCACCCATAAAGCCCTGCATGGTAGTGGATCTGCGTACCTGAGAGACCGCCTTCTGCCAATTACCTCCCTGCGACCAATTAGATCTCATAGATTGGGCCTCCTCCGAATTCCATCGGCCAGCCAGTGCCGGCTGGCAACTACAAGGAGGAGGGCCTTCTCAGTAGTAGCCCCGACCCTTTGGAACGAGCTCCCCGTGGAGATTCGTACCCTCACCACCGTCCAGGCCTTCCGCACAGCCCTTAAGAACTGGCTAGCCCGTCAGGCCTGGGGACAAAGATAACCGCCCCTCCCGAATGATGAATGAATGTTGCTTATTATTTTTTATTATATGTGTCTATGTCATTGTTTGTATTCCCCCTTCCTGATTTTTATGTGAGCCGCCCTGAGTCCCCTCAGGGAAAAGGGCGGCCTATAAATGTTAATAAACATTCCAAACATTCCAAACATTAGCTCACAGCACTCCAAAAAAAAAAAAAAAACAACAACAACCAACAACTAGGGGAGAAGTAGGTGCTTACTATTAAAAGAGATTTGAATATTTATAAACTACACTACACATTAAATGCCAAGTTGGACTTTCTCCAGTTGTACTCTAGCTGCCCTAAAAAGACATTATGGAGAAATATTTTTAATTGCAATAAAACCCTTGAGCTCATCTAGCTGAACCCCAGTGGGTTTACTGCCCTCTAAAGGATCTACGGTACCATCTCTGTTCTTTTCATCTTGTTCTCCAAAAAATAAAGTGGCTTCAGGTGTCTGAAAGCCTTCCAATGGTTGCCTGTGGGCAAATCTTTTATATCCTATTGTACAGTATTCAAATCAAGCCCACTTCGAACCTCCCGTGTGAATTAAATCAGAGCTAATTTGCACAGATCTATTGTCCACACAGGGACGCAGTGTCTCAGTGGCTAAGACGCTGAGCTTGTCGATCAGAAAGGTTGGCAGTTTGTCGGTTTGAATCCCTAGCGCCACGTAAAGGAGTGAGCTCCCATTACTCCCAGCTTCTGCCAATCTAGCAGTTTGAAAGCATGTAAAAAATGCAAGTAGAAAAATAGGAACCACCTTTGGTGGGAAGGTAACAGTGTTCCGTGCGCCTTTGGCGTTTAGTCATGCCGGCCACATGACCACGGAGACGTCTTCAGACAGCACTTTCTCTTCGGCTTTGAAACAGAGATGAGCACCGCCCCCTAGAGTTGGGAATGACTAGCACATATGTGCAAGAGGAACCTTTACCTTTATTATCCACATTATTTTGGGGAAGCTCTCTACTTAGTGACAAAGTCTTTCCAATCACCCAATTGCCATTTTAATAGTATTGAAAGGAAATCAATCTAGGACTTTTCTACTTTATTGCAAAGTAAAGTAGTATTTCATTGCACGTTTGGCTGGTAAAGTAGAACAGACAGTGTGCTGCACAGAACAACTGTCTAACTATTAAAGTATAGGAACTAATCATAGTCTCTACCATCCCACCAATATGTCTCTCTGAACATTCTTATTAGCATCCAAAATGCATCTTAATCTAGAACAGTGGGTCTCAAACTTCTTAATGTCACGACCCTTTAATACAGTTCCTCATGTTGGGGTGACCCCCAACCATAAAATTATATTTTGTTTTCATATTTTTTCGGAAATGTGTTTTCCGATGGTCTTAGGCAACCCCTTTGAAAGGGTCGTTCGACCCCCAAAGGGGTCCCCACCCACAGGTTGAGAACCACTGAGCTAGAAGCAAGTTACTGATGATGACCACTATTCAGATGTGAATTCTGCAGAGTTCCTGTATTATATATAGGGATTTTTTGCACTTCAGTTCATATTTGAAATCTCATGCAATTTTTTGCTTTAATGTCAAGACCATCCAGAGCTACTGAACCACATGCATTCCCTGAGTTTACTATTAAGCTCTGATAGTGCTGAACATGAAGCTTTATTAAGGATTATCTGATGGTGATGACAATGGCAAAAAGGACTATTTCTGTGGCTAGCAGTCCTGTTCTGAGAGACTAGGTTAGTTTTGGCAAGGAGAGGCCAGGGGAAAGAATTTAATTAATAAGCACTATGCCTATGCTGGAATTGCTGTATTTTTGGAGTAGAAACACACCTTTTTCCCCTCAAAAAAGAGGGTGTTCAGTCTTATACACTGAATACAGCATTTTTCGCCTCCTGAAACCCCATCCCCTTTGCAAAAATGGCAGTGCATAACCTTTAGGTTTCCAGAGTGCTCCTGGGGACTGGGGAGAGAAAAAATGAGCAGAAAAATGACCTGTTTTTGCTCATTTTTGCCCCCTCCCCAGCCCCCAGGAGCGCTCTACAAGCCTCCTAAAGGCTATGCATGCTCCTCTTTTTTTGACAAAAGACGGGCACGTTTTTGCAAAAACCAAGCCATTTTGGGGAGGCCTGCAGAGTGCAAAAACTTTTTTTTTTAATTTGCCTCTTCAAAATATGATGCATCTTTTACTCCGGTGCATCTTTTACTCCAAAAAATATGGTAAGTCTTGTCTATATTGTTTATTATACTGTAATGTTTTACTGCCAATAGGGCTTTATCTTACATTTTGTTTTGTAAATGGGCGTAGCTAAATAAAAATTGTATTAGTTATGATTAAGGATTTAAATTCCAATTGATTTTGATCACTCATGACGAAGTCTGGATCCAATCATAGTCAAGTATATACATCTAGTTATCAGCTCATTAGAATCCTTCAGGTCTCCAAAGCAATTTTTTTGATACTTGTTACATACACACAATGTATAACATATATTACAATAAGTCATGAGTATAGTGGGCCTATAGTACAACCATATCTAGCCTTTACATCGCCCCGCTGGGAAACTCATGTTGCTGGAATGTATTACTGATAGCGCAAGATCTTGGATGTCTGCATGAATGCATTATTGCTGATACCAGATGGAACATTAGTGGGTGCAACAAATGCAGTGGATTGTATATTTTGATGGAGTCATGGAACCAAGACCTAGAACCAAGATGACTCTTCTTGGAAAAGGGAACGCCCAGTCTGCTTCCCAGCCCACTCTAATGCAGCCTGATCACCTGTGCTGAGAGTGTGTATTGTGTGAATGCGTAGCCTAGTTGGGCAACAATACCGCAACTTGAATAATCTTGTTAGGCATAGTTATCTAACTAGCCTTATTGGGCATAGTTTTTTGATAGCCTAGTTGGCACAGCCAATTGTACTAAACTAACTTTGAAATTAGCCAGGTAATATATAAAGGAACTAATTAAGCTTAATTTTTGCCTGAATAACACAAGAATAAAAGAACTATTGGAAAACTCTTGAGAGGCTTGAGCAATTTTGAGAACATGGTACAAGTGATCTCTTTAAATATTAGATGAAGACCTTTCCAACTCACAAAAAAGTTGTAAACAACTTAATTGGCTAAAAGCATAAGTCCTTGACTTATGACCATAATTGAACCCAAAATTTGTTGCTAAGTGAGTTTTGCCCCATTTTGACACCTTTCTTGCCACAGATGTTATGTGAACCCCTGCAGTTAATAACAGTTAAGTGAATCTGACTTTACCATGACTTTATCAGGTAAGAAAAGGTGATCACATGACCCTGGGACACTGCAACCATCATAAACACATGCCAGTTGCCAAGTGTCCAAATTGTGATCATGTGACGTAGGGATACTGCAAGTCATTAAATGTGAAAAAGTCATAAAACATTGTAACTTTGGTCACTAAAGTAATGGTTGTTAAGTCAAGGACTATGTGTATTTACAAGAAAGCTATTTCTTATTCATCTCCACTCTTCCTCTCAAGATATTGTCCTTTAATCCCACATATAGAATGTTTCAAAATCTTGCTCTGCATTTCCATAGGTCAGCTTCCCACTTTGCATACCACATGAGAACAGGGTTTGAAGAGTTAAGTGTTTCTCAACCTTGGCCTTTTGGTACTGTCCATGGGGTTTTCCCAAAAGAAGACGCTTGCTCTTGGGGAGGAAAGCTATGGCAAATCTAGACAGCATACCAAAAAGCAGAGGCATCACCCTGCCAATAAAAGTACATATAGCCAAGGCTATGGTTTTCTCAGTTGCAATGGATGGTTGTGAAAGTTGGACCATAAGGAAGGTTGAGCGCCAAAGAATTGAGGCCTTTGAACTGTGGTGCTGGAGAAGACTCCTGCAAGTCCCTTGGACTGCAAGATGATCAAACCAGTCAATCCTAGAGATCAACTCTGACTGCTCTTTAGAAGGCCAAATCCTGAAGCTGAAACTCAAATACTTTGGCCCCCAAATGAAAAGGACGGACTCGCTGGATAAGAGTCTAATGCTGGGAAAGACTGAGGGCAAAATAAGAAGGGGACGACAGAGAATGAGGTGGCTGGATGGAGTCACCAAAGCAGTAGGCATAAGCCTAAATGGAATCCAGAGGATGGTAGAGGAAAGGAAGGCAGGAACATTGTCTATGGGGTCGCAATGGGTCGGGCACGACTTTGCAACTAACAACAACCTTGGCAATTTGAAGATGTGTGGACATGCTGGCTGGAGAATTCTGGGAGCTAAAGTCCAGATATCTCCAAGTTGCCACAATTGTGAAACATTGCTTATCTTAAGATTATACTATTGAAATTATAGTCTGACTGCAGATACTGACACACAGAAATCACAGCACAATGACCAACAGACCCTGAATCTCTACATTGGGAGCAAGTTTGACCAGTTCAAGATTCCAATTATAGCTCAAATGGCCTTATTATGTATATGAATATAGATCTAATTATTGACATTCCACCAAATGTTAAAACAAATCTGAATTTTCTATTAGATATAAGGAATGTGCTTTGTGTATGTGAAGGGAAAAAAAACTTCCATATTTTACAGTCAAATTTCAGATTAATAAGGAACAAAACAAATCACCAAATTTGAATAAACTGCATAAAGATGACATTTTGTTTTTTGTAGCGTAGCCATTTATTTTAAACCAACATCTGAGTCCTTAAGATGAGCTGGAAGCCACAACAGCAGCTCTCTTGGGTTTTGGCGCGGTTCCTTCACGGAATCCATTCCTGTATAAGGCAAAGAAGAAACAGGACTTTTTGCATTTAAGCATTTATATTTATTTCATTTTTTTTTCTTTTTTTAAAAAAACAGCTTATCTCAGTTACAAAATGAAATCACTTAGGATATCAGATGTTCAGACTTTGGTTTTAATTAACATCACAGATAAGCTGCTAAAATCCATATAGCATCCTCATTCGCACATCAAAGTAAGCTGAAGTTGTGACTCCCAAGTCATTTAAATGAATATTACATTTAAGCACAAGGTTAGCATGCTTAAAGTGTCTTAAAGAAATCAATTGTTAACCATGACTTGGGAAAACATTTTTAATTTACTCCAAAGGAATGTGCCTTATAATCTATGTAGAATGGCAATCCAATCAAAATGGAGCCTTATTAGTACTGTCCTGATATGAGACTACCAGGAAAGACAAAACAACAGCCTAAAAGAAGGTAATACAAAACTACCTCAATACTGCTGCCACAAAAATTACAGACGTGTCTCTGAACCATCAGAAATCAAGCTCCTCTCAACAGGAACTTGATTTTATTAAGCTTCTGCAAGGAATAATGACAAAATCTAGGTGGCACTTAAGGTAATTGCCTGTTTCCTGTTAAAATGGCTTCAGCATCATTTATTTATTCAGATGTTCACCGACAAAAGCGCGACCGACAAAACCGTGGCGAGAAAACCGCAAGTTCTAAATTGGGCTGACGAATGAGCGCAGAAGCGCGCCTTCAACAGCGCGCCTTCAAAAAACAAGTAATAACCGCGAGTTCTAAACCTAACCCTTACCTTAACTGAAATCTAAACCTAACCCTGAACCTAACCCTTACCTTAACTGAAATCCCTAAATCTAACCCTTACCTTAACTGAAATCCCTAAACCTAACCCTTACCTTAACTGAAATCCCTAAACCTAACCCTGAACCTAACCCTTACCTTAACTGAAATCCCTAAACCTAACCCTTACCTTAACTGAAATCCCTAAACCTAACCCTTACCTTAACTGAAATCCCTAAACCTAACCCTGAACCTAACCCTTACCTTAACTGAAATCCCTAAACCTAACCCTGAACCTAACCCTTACCTTAACTGAAATCCCTAAACCTAACCCTTACCTTAACTGAAATCCCTAAACCTAACCCTTACCTTAACTGAAATCCCTAAACCTAACCCTGAACCTAACCCTTACCTTAACTGAAATCCCTAAACCTAACCCTGAACCTAACCCTTACCTTAACTGAAATCGCGCTTTTGTGGGCACCGTTTCATCGGCGTGTTGTTGTGTGCGCATTTATGACATCACGCTTTTCTCGGCGCAGTTTTGCCATGCGCGCATTTGTTTGGTCACGTTTATATAGACACCCACTTCACGGACAAATGAACCTCAGTGGCACATAGCATTGGTAGGAATATGCATGAAACAATATTATGATTGATTCAGAAATCTGACTGCATTGTTCTGGCCCAACAACTTGATAGTTTCAGCCAAAATAAATTTAGAGAGATATTACCTGAATCTTCGGTAGACTTTTTTAAGATGCCTCATACGGCCAGTGCCGGTAGTATTGCGCCTTTTGGCTTTAGCACTCCAGTTATCTAAAGAAAAAATATGGTGGCACACAATTTATACTCTCTTTTACTCCACATTGTTACACTGCCCTATTTTATTCCCATCGAAATCTGAGCTTGGGTGTTTCCATCCCTGTACCAGCTTCTATTACCCACATTCATGTTAACACTTTTGGGGAAGTCTAAGGAGAATAATAATAATATTTTTATTGATATAATTTTAGGACAGTAATAACTGTTGTTGAAAACTATCCCAAAATAAGAGAAAAATTAAACACAGTAAAATTACGATGAAAACCAACTTGGTCTAGTGGTTAAGTTTTAGATTAGGAGCAGGGAAGTCTTGAGTTCCATTCATTCTTTTGGGCATAAACGTCAGTGGTATGAAGCATTTTGTTGATACACTGTATTTGGATTAACTTCAATAAATAAAAGACTGATACAAAAACATCCTACAGAAATACCGTATTTTTCAGAATATAAGACACACCTCCCCCCCTAAAATTGGGTGAAAATTTTGGTGTCTTATAGACCGAAACAGGCGTTTTCGTCCTCCCCGCCCCCCAGAAGCACTCTGCAGTGCGCTGCACGTCCCATTTTCACGAAAAATGGAGCCGTTTTTGGGCTCTCAAGCCCTCCATGGGTCACGTTTTTGCCCTCCCAGGCCCCCAGAAGCACTCTGCTGTGCTCTGCATGGCCCATTTTAGCCAAAAATGTGCCCTTTTTTGTGCCCGAACCCTCCGCGCATCGTGTACTTTGAAAATGACAATCTTACACTTTCTCTTGCGTTTAGCAGGATATCCACATTTTCCACAGGTGGACTTCTGGAGATGGTAGGCCTTGGATCCACATCGCCGACACAAAGTATGTGTCTTGTTGCGGCGCTTGCCAAAAGATGATGTTCCTTTTGTCTGAAACAGACATGGAAATTACTTTACACAAATGATAACATTACCATAACTCTTACCTATTGGATCTGTGTGATTCATGAAACACTTTGATGCAGCAACAGTAGCTAACAGGAGAGAAAATATTTTGCATCAAATTGGTCCGGCTCAATAGCTCAAAGAACGGTGCCTACAAAATACTTACACTTCTGCAAGTTCTGTGGAAACTTTAAGCAGATTTTTAGGTGGAAAAAAACAAAGCAATGCCCTATCAAAAGTTTATTGAGTTGTTTTTTCTCTACATAAAAAGGTTTTTGTATGCTTATTTGAAAGGTACAACCCAACTCCTTAGAAATCTATGTGTCAACATCATGGATGAAGCCTTCATCCCTAGGTATAAGGCAGGGAAGTTACAAGTAGTGCCTGTTTTGCTAGTCTGTTATATGTTGCCTTGGTTTTCTTTTGTACTGGATTATTTGTAACTTAAAAAAAGTTTTTTTCTCATAAACTGGCAGTTAGCCACAAAGCTATGCATTTTAAAATGGGCAGTCATAAATTTTATAAAGTATGTGGTCTTCAAAAGTGTGTAAACAAATTAATGGAGAATTTGTTGTCAATTTGGCACCAATAATTATAGCTATTTACTGCCTTCTATCTGAGGAGCAGAATGTTTTTCCGGGCTGAGCTGATAACCACTACTTCCTAAAATACAACTGCAAAAATAAAATGAAGATTCCACACCAACCCTAACAGGTTTTGTACTGTTGTTAGGTCATATTTTAGCTGTTCTGGCTGTGTTGATATAAAGGTAATGCATTGTTCAGTTAACTGAATTAACAGTAGAGAGATAATCCTATGTATGCTGATTTAGAAGTTACATTATATATTAAATAGACAGACGGGGAGATCCCACTTGATAAAGACTTAAACCAGGATGGATCAATCAGCAATTATTGTTGGCCCAAATGGTAAAGGAAAGCTGGGGACCATATTGCTGGAAACATGCAGAAGAGGCCTTCATCCTGCTATGGATAGTCAACGGCTAAAATGATGATAGGATCTAGTGGCAGACTGTTCCCTGTTTAGAACTCTTTTGCAATATCCCATGCTGATCAAGTTGGATGGGTAATGTATCCCAAAAAATTCAGATCACATCTTGAGAGAACCAGCATTCTAAACCGATCCGGCACAGACTATGCACGCTGGAGGAAACTTGCACGTCTGAACGGCAAAGCAGCAGTAGGAATAAAGAAGCCATATAGGATGAGGAAAAGCTGCAAACCTTTACTTGCCCTTCGCTTACAACCCCTTTCCTTTGGAACTAAAGGATTCCTAAATTATCCAACTGCAACGTATCTTAGAACCCTCTGAATAAGAGATGGATTTAAAACCTCAATTAACCCATGCACTGCACCTCGCCTTTTAAACTCTGCTTAATGGATTGCAGAACCACGCTTCATTTTGGGGCATCTAAAGGAAGTTCCAACATAAATAAGTAGAGAGGAAAAACATGACCCAAGCGCGCAGAAAGCCTCCTATATTGTTCCCTGCTCTTAAAAGTGAGGACTGCCTGGCTCTCCACCCCATCCCAGCGATGCCCTAAAAGCCTCTGAAAAGCCGCCGTTCTTCTGGCTGAAAAATAATAGTTAGGCCTGGACATGGGACAGGAATCTTCCATTGTCAACCGTTGTATGAAACCACGGGAGCCTGTTGGGAAAATACACTTTTCCCCAGGTCTGATGAACTCTAGGCAATTTCCCCCTCCCGTCTCCCAGGACTGAAAGTCTCCAAAAGTGCTGGATGGAAACCGATCACCTCAGCACAAGCACCGACTCACCATCTTCTTTCAGCCGCCAGAACGAGAAAGAACTAATCCCTCCCCCACTTCCGCAATGTCTTCCACACGCTTCCGGTAAAAAGAGAGAGAAAGAGAGAGAGGCCCACAACTGAATAAGTCCGCCGAGGCCAAGACGGAAGGAAAAGCGAGGAACATAAGATTGCCAGGCTTTGGGCTGTCTGGGAAATGACGTCCGCAGCGCCTTCTGCGCAGGGGCAGGTCTGGCAGAAGTGACACGTGGTTCGTTTGACCTTACCTAGCTCCACCCACTTCCCTATTTTCGCGCAGGCAAATGAATTATAAATACTGTTCGGGCCGCTTTGGTCAACTGGTTGAAATATAATTGCGTGCTTTGTACCTCGGAGCATCGTACAAATACAGCCACACCGCCTCTTGTGATCAGATGCAACTCCAAGAATTAATGCAACCCGAGATGATGATGTCTCTCCAAACTATAATGCTAATTTAATTTAATTGACTTAATTTTTAATTTATTTATTAAATTGATTAAGTTGCCTGACTCCTAATGGGCAGTTTACAAACTCTTAAAAATATTGGGGCGAGGGGCGGGTGTGGGGAACAAGAACAGATAACAAAGTCAGGAGAAAAGAAAAAAAGACTGCATATTGACAAGTGGAAATTTTAAAATAATAACTAGTTTATTCCCGTGAATTAGCTTCGTGGTATTGAAAAGGCTGAGGGGTGGGTGTTCAAATTACTTTCAAACATAGGTTGTATCAAAGATCATATAAAAATAATTCAGAAAATATTTAAATGGATATGAGAAGGTGAAACCTAAGGAATTACAGTACGGTATTCAATTTTGGCAACATGGTGCATTGCTCCTATTTCATATTTTAGTCACTAGGACTAACTATTTACCACAATCATTTGTCACTGTCACCAAAAACACAATCTACCAGCCTTTACGTAGTTAACACAATATTAAATTTTCTGTTTTGATGTAACAATGAAAACACTGGAATAAGTGAGGATGTATATTTTGTTTTATGAATTATTGAGGAGTTGTATAGCTTGTTTTATGAATTAAGAAGTATTGTTAACTCTTAACAATAACTACTTATAGTTTTATGAATAACTTAATGTGACAAACACATAGATTGCCACTGGAAGTTAAAAAAAAACCCACAAGGAATCTGATAGAACCTTTTCCAATTAATAAATGTATTTAAAGGCCAGAGGTGGATTGCTGCCGGTTCAGCCCGGATTGGGCGAACCGGTAGTAGCAGCAGCGGGAGATTCTGCCCACCTGCCAGGATGCTTCTGTGCAAGTGCAGCGTGCACAAGCACGCCCGGGAGCGTGCCTGAACCTGTAGTAAAAAATTGGCAACACACCACTGTTAAAGGCATACATTTTTGTAAACTGCAGATCACTTTTATCAGTCATATAAAGTGCCTTGACTTATGCAGATTTCAGTTTGAATTGGGGAGGTAAAGGAGGGGAAGACAGAATCATTGTGCAGATTTAGATTGCATGGAGATGCATTATAGGTACTTTATAAAACCAATTCGGAGTAGACTAACAAGGTTGTCCTACAATGACCACCAGAGGTCAGTGTATTTACATTCTTGTAAATTCACTGGCTCTTAAAATCTACATCAGCACTTCTATGATAGTGGAAATCAATGATTTTAATTATTGTGATATAAATAAAGGAGTAGTGAAAATGGGAAAACTATGGAATCTTTCTTTCATAAATTGATTTATGTATAGTCTCCTTTGAGTTGAGCTTAATTCCCAGCAATGGGTCATCATTGCTGCTTTCTTGGAACCCCCCCCCCCCCCCCAAACTTCTAACTGTAGTTCAGAGCCTGGGATTTTCCTGGTGGTCTTCCTTCCAAAAACTAAAAAGGGGTGGGGGGCTGATGTTGTTGAGTTGGGAGGACCATAAATAAATGTTTCCAAGGTTTCTAAGAAAATGGTTACGTATCTGTGGATTTTAAATCTTAAAACAATCTGCTTTACTTATTTGTTGATCATTTAAACAATGTATTACAGTATTAAACTTTTTACTAAATTGCTAAAGAGACATCCACACAGTATGATGGAAATGTTAGCCAACAGAACTGGAAAATACCAGGTTGCATTTGAAGATTCTAGCAAAATACATTTCCTTTTATTTCTTCATATAAATATAACCTTTTCTTTAAAAAACCTCATAGGTTGTTCCCTATTTCTTTGTATAGTGGAGAAACAACAGTAGGCTTTCCTTTTGTCACAGAGAAAATCATTCTTTTAAAAAATATATAATTATTTTATTTTTATATAAACAATTCTTTTTCCATTAACCAGTGTGTCGGCTGGGTACAATGTGCCAACATTAAAATATATAATCTTATTCATTATTTAATCTTATCTTGGCTTAATTTCCAATATCTTAAGTATCTAATAATAATCCCATTGTGATTTATTTAACTCTATTAGTTATATTAACTATTAATACAAGAGAGCAATCATTCTGTACAGGCATTCTGCCCACAGAATTTTCTTTAATAAGGGGAAGAGGTTTATAATCTCTGCACCTTATTATAGTTATCAACATACATTTTTAATAAAATGTACAATAAATTGTAAAAATAAATATTTTCCCTGAAGGAGAAGAGGAGAGACATCTTCTTAGAGGCAAAAAAACAGCCTCAAGCAGAAACCTGAAGTGGTTAGTCATTAGGAATGGAGATTCCGTATCCATTCAGAAAGAGTGGGCCATTCTATTCATAAGCAAAGAGACTCCAAAAAAGCAATAAAATAGGCAAGGAGCCAAAGTTGACAAGATTAGCTCAACCAAAATATCTAGGATTTGCATTTCCCCTCTTGCCTGTAGAACCAACCATTACTGCTACATGACCCCATAGGAATCTGGCAATAACCTGTTAGAATATTAAAGGAGATGTTCTTACACTAAGGTGACCAGATTTTCAGATTGGTAAAGAGAGACACCATTGACCCGGGGGGGGGGGGGGGCTTGATTAAAAATTTTATGTTTTGTCAAAAGGTCACCCCAGGACACTGAAACCAGCATAAATACGAATCTGTTGCCAAACAAAATTTTGATCACGTGACCATGAGGATGCTGCAACGGTCACTAAGTGTGAAAAATGGTCGCAACGGTCGCTAAGTGTGAAAAATGGTCATCAGTCACTTTTTTCAATGCCATTGTAACTTTGGTCACTAAATGTTTTCCCACTCCCTGAGGCACCTCACTTCTTCCTTCATTCCTCTTGCTTATCTACCTTCACCTTATCCGTCTTCTGCTCTTTCCCTCTCTTCCTTCCTTTCTCCTTCCATCCTCTCTTCTTTCCTCACTCACTCCCTTCCTCCTTTTCTCTTCCTTCCTCCTTCCATTCTTTCAGCTTCATTTCTTTTGCCTATCTACCTTCTCTGTCTTTCTGCTCTTTCCATTTCTCTCTTCCTCTTCGCTTCTGTTCCTTCCTCCTTCCCTCCTTCCCTATTTCTTCCTTCTTCCTTCCTTCTGCCTATCTACCTTCACCTTCTCTGTCTTTCTGCTCTTTCCCTGTCTTCCCCTTTCCCCCCTCCCTCCCTTCTTTCCTTTCTAGTTCCATCTTTTCTTCTTTCCTCTCTCCCTCCCTTTTTCTTTTTTCCTTCCTTCCTCTTTCCTCTTGCCTATCAACTTCATCCTCTTTGTCTTTCTGCTCTTTCCCTCTCTTCCCCTTTTCTTCCTACCTCCTTCCTTCTTTTCTCCCTCCCTTCTTCTTTTTCTTCTTTTCTTCTTCCATCTTCCTCCTTCTCCTCCCATTCTTTCTCCTTCCATCATCTTTTCTCCTTCCATCTTCTCCCCCCCTCCCTTCTTCTTTTCCTTCCCCCCTCCCTCCTTCCTTCCTCTCCTTCCCTTTCTCGCACACAGGAAGGGGAGGGGAGGCTTTCTAGTCGCTTTCACAGCATAATTTCTTTATCTAACTTTTAAAAAACTGTGCAAATCAAACTTGAGATTTTCGTAACCTGCGAAGCACCAAGTTATTATCTTCTGTTGTTGTTACAAATTCGCAGCTACTCCATTCTTTCCGATAGGGAACTGCATTTCCCAAGATGCCTCAGGTCCTCAAAGCGCTGAACGTGGTTTTGCAATTGACTCCAGCGAGGCCCGGTAGCCGCCGGCTGGGGTGGCTGTCAAGGCGCTGACAGTGGAGCAGACGCGCCGTTTATTACTGCTTCCAGAAATCGAGACGGACGAGGGAAGCGGCGGTGGCGGACATCAGCAGCGACTGTAACGACCGCTCGGGCGAGGTGCGGAGGAAGAACGGAAGGTCCCTCCCGCCTGCGACGACGGCTCCAGCCATGGACGAGCAGGCTGGCCCCGGCGTCTTCTTCAACAACAACAACGCGCTGCTCTTGCCGCCACCTCCGGGTGGGAAGCAACCACGCCTTGCAGACTCGCTTCCCACCGCAGCACAGGGGCCGCACAGGCGTGGTTGCTTCCCATCCAGAGGTGGCGGCAAGAGCAGTGCGTTGTTGTTGTTGGGGCCAGCCTGCTCGTCCATGGCTGGAGCCGTCGTCGCGGGCGGGAGGGACCTTCCGTTCTTCCTCCGCACCTCGCCTGAGCATTCGTTACAGTCGCTGCCGACGTCCGCCACCGCCGCTTCTAATTAATATAATTATTTCTCCCTCTCTTTTTCACTCTCTCTCCAGCGCACAAACACAAATGCATAGGGCAGTCCACCTCACACACAGGTAACTCCGGGCGGCTTACAACATTATGATGCACGTCTCCCCATAGGAGAGGAGATGGGGAAGCCGGGGGCCCGGAGATCACCCGGGGGATGCTGAGGATGCCTTAACCAATCGAAAGCCGGCGTACCTCGTCATAATGGGGGATGGATTTCTTGCCAGGAAACGCGAGGGTTGGACAACGGCGGAGGCTCGGGTTTGTTTTTTTTCCTGGGAATAAAAGTGAACATAAGACTTCTAAATCCCCAGCAAGAAAAGAAATGCAACTGTAGTGGTCTCTCCCCCCTTCCTCTAAAGAACAAACATTATCCTGCCGCAGAAGCGAAGAAATCTCAGATTTCGCCCTTCTGCAACAGCCTCCCTCGGGATCCCGCTCCTCCGCTACAGATGCATCGCGTCCCAACAGCGGAACTTCACAGCCCCAAACCCAGTTTCGGGGTGACCCGTCGAGAGACTAACTGCTTCTTCTCCCCACCCCGAAGACTGTATTTCCCCGCCGCTCCCTCCCCCCGCCCCGCAAAGCTCTCTACAGCTCTTCCAAGCCTACCCAGCACCAAGTCCTCCTCTCCAGCAAATCCTACACGCGCCCGACGCTCCTCAGTCCACACGTCCCTTGCCGGCTCCAGGAGAGCTTTTTGGAAACGCGCAGCTGCTGCTTCTCTTTCAAACTACACGGCTCCCAAGACGGGGCATCTCTCCCTCCCCTCGCAGCTCAGGGGCTCCCTTGAAGGGCTCCTGCTGCTGCTGCAGTGGCGGCTCCCCCAGCTAGCGCTCCGTTTTCAGAGATTTTCCAAAGCGCTCGCCCTCTTCCCACCCGGCCGTCTCCTTTCAAGCCCCCCCCCCAAGTAACCCCTTCCTCAGGCTCTCCGCCAGCGCTCTTCAACTTCATCCCCACCACTGCCCGCTCCTCCAGCCCCTAAAAGCGGTAGGGCTGGGGACCGATCCTGAGCTAACCTACGCCACGAAGGCCGCCCCTCCCCGGTACCTTTGGTGCATCCTCCCGTCGCTCCCTCCCCCCGCCCCGCAAAGCTCTCTACAGCCCTTCCAAGCCTACCCAGCACCAAGTCCTCCTCTCCAGCAAATCCTACACGCGCCCGACGCTCCTCAGTCCACACGTCCCTTGCCGGCTCCGGGAGAGCTTTTTGGAAACACGCAGCTGCTGCTTCTCTTTCAAACTACACGGCTCCCAAGACGGGGCATCTCTCCCTCCCCTCGCAGCTCAGGGGCTCCCTTGAAGGGCTCTTGCTGCTGCTGCAGCGGCGGCTCCCCCAGCTAGCGCTCCGTTTTCAGAGATTTTCCAAAGCGCTCGCCCTCTTCCCACCCGGCCGTCTCCTTTCAAGCCCCCCCCAAGTAACCCCTTCCTCAGGCTCTCCGCCAGCGCTCTTCAATTTCGTCCCCACCACTGCCCGCTCCTCCAGCCCCTAAAAGCATTGGGGCTGGGGACCGATCCTGAGCTAACCTATGCCACGAAGGCCGCCCCTTCCCGGTGGTGCATCCTCCTGCGACGCAGCCCGACTCGGAGCCTGCTATTGTTGGGTGGTGTGGAGGCGGAGGCCGCAGAAGGAAACTCACGGCTCGGAGCTCTGCCTTATCCATCTCCCCACCTCAGCGCGGCCCGTCTCGGTCCAGACCCTCCGCGGCTCCGCCCCCCACTCATCCTTTTCGCAGCCGAGGGAAGGAAAGGGGGGGAAGGCTTCTGGCGGCTCCCGGGCAGCGATCCCACTACCATCCGCCCACCCCAGACTCCCTCCCTCCCTCTTGCAGCCCGCCCCATGTGAATTTCCCCCCCTGCATCTTCTCCCAGGTTTCTCTCTCAGAGTAGGGAGGCCGCGGGCTGGCAGTAGCCGCCGCGGGCTGGCTTTCCCCCCCCCCCGCCCCACCTCACCTCGCCTCCTCCACTAGCCTTTGTCCCTCCACAGTAGGGTGGCTGGGGGGAGGAGACGGCCCTCCCGCCCAACTCCGCAAAGGGGGAGAAGGAGAGGAGGGCCGTCTCCTCCCCCCAGCCGCCCTGTGGAGGGACAAAGGCTAGTGGAGGAGGTGGGGCGGGGGGGAAATCCAGACTCCCTAGGGAAGGCCTTCCCTTGCTAAAGGCTGCCGCCACCCACTCTAAGCGGCAAAGCCTCCCGATTCCCACCGGTTACTCACCAGTGAAGCAGCAAAAGCAAACAGCGAAGGCGAAATGAAATGGAGACTCGCGCGGCGTGCTTAAGTGGACTCCAGCCAATCAGTGAGCTGGCTAGGATGCCGCGTGCTTAAAGTTTTCCATCCCAGCCAGCTCACTGATTGGCTGGAGTCCAGGCCAATCAGTGAGTGGCAGGCTGGGCTGGCTTAGATTTTTAGTGTAGAATAGAATAGATGGGGGAAAGGAATGAGCGAGCTAGCGGCAGCTGATGATGGGCGGGAGAGCCAGCGAGCGCCGAAATAAAGCAGGGGTTTTTGAGAAGCGGGCGGGACGCGGGAAAAACGATGAAAAATCGTGCCTGCCCCGCCAAAAGCGGGACGTCTGGTCACCCTATCTTACACAGGAACAGACATCTCAATCACAAAGTCCCAAAGAATGTATAAAAACCCACCTACTCTCAACTCCATTTTGCCAGCCACTCCAGAAACATGCTGCTTGTCATGAGTTTCTGACTACCAAATAAACAGACTTCATTTCCTTCAGCCTGTCTCCATTTTATTTTCAGTGGCTTTCTACCAGCTTGGAACCAGGCCAGATTTTTCTTCCAACAATTCATTTCACCCACTTTCAGAAACCTGTTACTTCATAATTCAGGGAGCAGACTCAGGTTCGAGCTTTATTTAGAACATAGAACCATAGGGATGGAAGGTACCTCAGAGATCTTCTAGTCCAGCGGTTGTGAACCTGCGTCTCTGGAGCTGCATATGGTTGGCTCCAAATTGATAGGGTTTTTGGTTAGGACAGGTACAGGAAAAAGGACGCTGCGCTTGGAGGAGACTCCATGGGGGGGGGGGGGTAACCGGACTTCTGGTTTGCTCCAGAATTGAATAGTGGCTTCCGGTTAGGACTTTTGTGGCTCTTTGAACACTTAAGGTTGCTGAACCCTGTTCTAGTCCAAGGCCTGTTTTAATACTCAAAACAGGAACCTTATACTATTCCAGTCCAATGATTGTCCTATCTATTTTTTTAAAATCTCCAGTGATCGAATACCCGCAACTCTAGGCAACAAGCTATCACATTAATTATTCTTACTATCAGAAAATTACTTCTAAGTTCGATCTCTCTAACACCCATTCTTGTCCTGGTACTTTGAAGAATAAGTCAATCTCCTCTTCTTTCTGAAGCCTCTCAAGCACTAGAACACAGTTATCATGTTCCTGCCCACTCCTTCTCTTCAATAGGCTAGACATCCCTAGCTCCCTCAACTGTCCATCATATGATTTAGTGTCCAGATGCATTATCGTCTTTGTTATTCTTCTTTGCACACTTTCCAGGGTCTCAACCAGGGGTGAAATCTACTTACCTTTGCTACCAGTTCGCAAATGTGAGCGTGTGTGCCACCTCCGTGCATGCACAGGACCTTCCGTGCATGCACAGAGCGCCAAAAACAGATGTGATGATGTCTGGGCAGGTGGGCGAAGCCTGCTAGCAAGCGTGCCTGAAAGGTAAGTAGAACTATGAGAGGAGGAATCCGCTGTGCCACACGATTTTCTAGTTAATATAAATTGTGCATCACAGCTGATCATTGGAAATACAGGTTCACCCGAACTGGTAGCATTTTTTTTATTACTGGTTCAGACGAACTGGTCTGAACTGGTAGCATTTCACCCCTGGTCTCAACATCTTGTTTTTTTCACCACCCCTATTGTCTTTCCAAATTCAAATTCATTTTAAGATCCTTTTTTTAGGCATTTGAGAAAACACCATGTTAAAAAAATGAACAAAATGTAGCATTTAACCTCCTACACAAAGGTCTCTATGAGTTCCTTGTTTTCCTTGGGTGCCATAAAAAGTTTTATTTCTTGATAAAAAAAAATGATTCCCTTAGGGAATGAGAAAGAAACATCTGGGCTACAGAAAGAGCAAAAAAGCTCAAAAAGCCAGTGTCATTTCACCTCCAGGCATATTGTATT